>NW_016107526.1:2181528-2186514 GCF_001604975.1 Cebus imitator
GTTGACTTCCGTGGCTTCTTTTCTGGAAGATCTCACAGAGCCAAGGCTCAGCTCAGCACTCCTGGGCTGCATGCTGTAACTCTGAGGGGGCTGATACTGGGCCCCTTTTTTGTTTTCTGGCCCCTAGTGTTTAGGAACCCACTGCACTGGAGAGACCAAGATTTTCTCAGTCCACTGGCAATTATACTTTGATTCGGGGTACCAGCGAAAGTGCTTCATCTGGTCAGTGACAGCAGGATCTGTGCTCACTCGCTTGCATGCCCATGTCACTAGCAGCAGCAGCAAGGTATACTAATTATACCTAGTTAGTTCGGGTGGGTAACAGTGCTGGGATCAGAGTGGCAGCCTCCATGCACACACGCCAGCAAGGGAGAGGAGGCAAGGTCTACCCATGCTCATGCCCCAGCAAAGGAGTGAGTTTCACTACAGGCAAGTACATGCCAGCAAAGTGGCAGGAGTAGGTTGCAGTGGGGGTAGACCTCAGGCGGACAGGTGCACATCATGTGGGTCAAATCAGCCGGAGCTCTCTGATGGTTACGTGCACTCTGCCAGTGAAGGAGCTATGATGAGGGACTCTAGGAAACACCATGGTTGGACACCAGAGACTGTGTTGCAGGTGGTTGCAGCTAGGCTGAGGCCCCCACAGAGGCCAGGAGACAGAGCTGCTCAGACTGGACTAGCCCTGTTCTACAATCAAGACCTGCCCTGCTCTATCTAGGTCTGACAGTCACCCAAAGGCTAAAGCCACCTTGAAGATCATGGTGACCCTTGGGGAACGGGTATCCCTGGCCATTCTCCACTGTAGCTAGCTGAGGAGCCAGACTCTCTGGGCTCCTTACAGGCTGGAGTCCTGCTCCTGCCGTCTCTTTGAACAGCTCTTCCTGCCAGCTCACATGTCCTTGGGGGTCATGGGGTCTCCTGCAGCCAGGATTCCAAATGTCCATAACAAGAGTGGGCCATTCCCCACCTGCTCAACCCACCACTTCCCCAGGAACTGCTGGAAATCAGGAACAAGTCCCGGTATGGTTTCCCATCTCCCTCCCACTTCATCCCAGCATCAGCCTGCTCCCTCCATACGCTTACCCTCAATGCCTCAGGAACTTTGTAATCTAGAAGGTTTTGTATCATGACTTGCAACCTCAGAAATACAGTTTTTAATAATATGGTGTCATTTGGATTAGTAAGTATGTATTTAAAGAAACATCATTTATTTGATATTCTTGTAACTAGAACTGTGGAGAACCTTGAAGGTCCCATGCTGAAACCATAGAGCCATTGCTCTATGACATGAGCTATATAAAGACATGATTTACAAGAAAAAAAGCACATAGTCACCAGAAAACTTGAGGATTTACTTCTATGATCAATGAACTAGCAGGCTATAAAAGCCCGAACTCTTAATTCCAGTACTCTAAATACAGAAAAGGAGTGCAATCATCAAATAATAGATAAGGGGAAACAATTATAAAGTATCATAAAGATGAGAAGGCAGAAGCAGCAGTATTAGACCTGAAAAAATTGATTGAATCACTGCTGAATTACTGAATTTACTCTATGACTTTTTTGAAGCAAATTTTCTTTCAAATAATCAGTTCTAAGAATATTAATCTTTTACATTTTGTAAAGTACTCTATTCTAAAGGCTTAAAATGAATATAGAAGTACCAAAAGTATGGCTTCTTCAGTTTACAACCTAGTAAAGGGATTAACTATGTGAGAATATGAATATGAATTTTACAAGAAATACAGCAAAGAACCGCAGGAGTTCTGGAAAAGGAACAGCAGTGGCAAGGAAAATTAAAGAGGCCTGAAAACAAGACCTGTTCATCACAGAGCAGATCACCTATGGAACAATATAAAGGAACAACTGGAAGGGGAGTATAGAGCAAGAAGATAATAGGAGGCCTCAAATGCTAATCTTTAAAAAAAAAAAAAAAAAGGTCCAGATTCACTGATTGATTTTGAAATGAAGTCCTGCTTTGTCACCTAGGCTAGAGTGCAGTGATGCGATCTCTGCCGACTGCAACCTTTACCTCCTGGGTTCAAGCAATTCTCCTGCCTCAGACTCCTGAGTAGCTGGGATTACAGGAGCCCGCCACCATGCCTGGCTAATTTTTGTATTTTTAGTAGAGCCAGGGTTTCACCATCTTGGCCAGCTTGTCTCTAACTCCTGACCTTGTGATCCACCTGCTTTGGCTTCCCAAAGTGCTGGGATTACAGGCGTGAGCTGCTATGCCTGGCCCAGATTTATTTTTATATTGTTAAATCTATTGCTTGAAAAATCAGGTTACCATAGTCAAATGAAGGAAGGAAAACCCAGCACAAATATAAAGTAGTTATTATTAGTTTACTAAATTCTGTTACCATTACTGATTAATTCTCCAGATGAGCACACATCTAGACCGCTTCTAGAATATTTAAATTTCTGGGTTATTCAGGAAAGCAGATATCCTCTGGAAAATGTGCCTGCCTCTCAGTCGGCGATTAATTTACACTCCCATCACAGTGTAAAAACATTCCTTTTTCTACACAACCTTGCCAGCATATATTGTTTCTGGACTTTTTAATAATCTCCATCCTGACTGGTGTGCAGTGGTAAATCATTGTGGTTTTGATTTGTATTTCTCTAACAATCCGTGATATTGAGCTTTTTTCATGTTTGTTGGCCACATGAATGTCTTCTTTTGAGAAGTGTCTATGTCCTTTGCCCACTTTTTGATGGTATTTTTTTTTCTTCTAAATTGAAATTCCTTGTAAACTTTGGATATTAGATTGCAAAAATTTTCTCGCGTTCTTTAGGTTGTCTGTTCATTCTGATGATAGTTTCTTTTGGTGTGCAGTAGCTTTTTAGTTTAATTAAATCCCGTTCGTCAATTTTTTCCTTTCTTTTTGCAGTTGCTGTTGGCATTTTCATCATGAAAGCTTTACCTGTGCCTATGTCCTGAATGATATTGCCTAGATTTTCTTCCAGGGCTTTTATAGTTTTGGGTTATACATTTAAGTATTTAACCCATTTTGAGTTGCTTTTTGTATAAAGTGTAAGGAAGGGGTCCAGTTTCAGTTTTTCTGCATATGGCTAGCCAGTTCTCCCAGCACCATTTATTAAATAGGGAATCCTTTTTGCATTGCCTGTTTTTGTCAGGTTTGTTGAAGATCGGATGGTTGTAGGTGTGTGGTCTTACTTCTGAGTTCACTATTCTATTCCATTGGTCTATGTATGTGCTTTTGTACCAGTACCATCCTGTTTTGGTTACTGTAGACTTGTAGTATAGTTTGAAGTTGGGTAGTGTGATGCCTCTAGCTTTGTTCGTTTTGTTTAGTATTGCCTTGGCTATTTGGGCTCTTTTTTAGTTAGATATGAATTTTTAAATAGTTTCTTCTAATTTAGTGAAGAATGTCACTGATAATTTAGTGGGAATAGCAATGAATATAATTACTTTGAACAATGTGGCCAGTTTCATGATACTGATTCTTCATATCCCTGAGGATGAAATGTTTTTCCACTTGTTTGTGTCCTCTTATTTCCTTGAGCAGTGGTTTGTAGTTCTTCTTGAAGAGGTCCTTTACATCCCTTTTTAGCTATATTCCTAGGTATTTTATTCTCTTTGTAGTAATTGTGAATGGGAGTTCGTTTGTGATTTGG
The DNA here is from genome assembly GCF_001604975.1 of Cebus imitator. Lineage (NCBI taxonomy): Eukaryota > Metazoa > Chordata > Mammalia > Primates > Cebidae > Cebus > Cebus imitator. The sequence continues at coordinate 2,185,171 of NW_016107526.1, forward strand.
CTCTCTGCCTGCCTGTTATTGGTTTATAGGAATTCTAGTGATTTTTGGACAGTGATTTTGTATCCTGAGACTTAGCTCAAGTTGTTTATCAGCTTAAGATTTTGGGCTGAGATGATGGGGTTTTCTAGATATATGATCATGTCATCTGCAAACAAAGATAATTTGACTTCCTCTCTCCCTATTTGAATACGCTTTATTTCTTTCTCTTGCCTGATTGTCCTGACAAGAAGTTCCAATACTGTATTGACTAGGAGTGCTGAGAGAGGGCATCCTTGTCTTGTGCTGGTTTTCAAGGAGAATGCTTACCAGTTTTGACCATTCAGTATGATATCAGCTGTGAGTTTGTCATATACAGCTCTTATTATTTTTAGATATGTTCCTTCGGTACATAGTTTATTGAGAATTGTGAACATAAAGGGATGTTGAATTTTAACGGAGGCCTTTTCTGCATCCATTGAGATAATCATTTGTTTTTTGTCTTTAGATCTGTTTATATGATAAATCACTTTTATTGATATGCATACATTTAACCACCCAAGAATCCCAGGGATAAAGCCTACTTGATTGTAGTGTATTCACTTTCTGATGTGCTGCTGGATTCTGTTGTTGAGGATTTTTGCATTAATATTCATCAGGGATATTGGCCTGAAGTTTCCTGTTTTTGTTGTATCTCTGCCAGATTTTGCTATCAAGATGATACTGGTCTCATAAAATGAGTTAGGGAGGAGTTCCCCTTTTTCAATTGTTTTGAATAGTTTTAGTATAAATGGTACTAGCTCTTCTTTGTACCTCTGGAAGAATTCAGCTGTAATCTGCCTGGGCCTCGGCTTTTATTGGTTATTACTGCCTCAATTTCAGAGCTCATTATTGGTCTATTCTGGGATTCATTTACCTAATTCAGTCTTGTGAGGGTGTATGTGTCTAGGAATATATCCATTTCTTCTCGATTTTCTAGTTTATGTACATAGAGGTGTTTATAGTATTCTTCGTTGATTGTTTGTATTTCTGTGGAGTCAGTGATCATATCTCCCTTGTCATTACTGATTGTGTCTCTGATTGTTCTCTCTTTTCTTCTTTATTAGTCTAGCTAGTGGTCTATTTTATTGATTTTTTCAAAAAATCAGCTCCTGGATTTGTTGATTTTTTTTTTTTGAAAGGTTTTTTCTGTCTCTGTCTCCTTCAGTTCAACTCTGATTTTGGTTATTTCTTGTCTGCTAGATTTAAGGTTTGTTTGCTCTTGATTCTCCAGTTCTTTTACTTGTGAAGTTTGGTTGTTAATTTGAGATTTTTCTAACTTTTGGTGTGGGCATTTAGTGGCATAATTTTTCCTCTTTTTTTTTTTTT
>NW_016107526.1:2186804-2214716 GCF_001604975.1 Cebus imitator
AGTTTCAAAGAACTTTTTTATTTCTGTCTTAATTCCATTATTTACCCAGGAGACATCCAGAACAGATAGCTCAGTTTCCACGTAATTTTTTGGTTTTGAGTGAATGTCTTACTCTTTAGTTCTAATTTGATTTTGCTGTGGTCTGAGAGACTGTTAGAATTTCAGATATTTTGCATTTGCTGAGGAGCGTTTTACTTACAATTATTTGATCAATTTTAGAGTAAGTGCCATGTGGTGATGAGAATAATGTATATTCTGTTGGTTTTGAGTGGAGAGTTTTATAGCTATCTATCAGGTTTGCTTGAACTAGAGCTGAGTTTACTTCCTGTATATCTTTGTTAATTTTCTGTCTTGATGATCTGTCTAATATTATCAGTGGGGTGTTAACATCTCCTTCTGTTACTGTGTGTAAGCCTAAGTCCCTTTGTAGGTCTCTAAGAACTTGCTTTATAAATCTTGGTGCTCATTTTTTGGGTGTGTATATATTTAGTATAGTTTTCTCTTTTTGTTGAATTGAACCATTTACTATTATGTAATGCCCTTCCTTGTCTTTTTTTAATCTTTGTTGGTTTAAAGTTCATTTTATCAGAAACTAGTACTACAACCCCTGCCTTTTTCAGTTTTCCGTTTTCTTGGTAAATTTTCCTCCATCCCTTTATTTTGAGCCTGTGTATGTCTTTGCATCTGAGATGGGTTTCTTGAAGACAGCATACTGATGCATCATCACTATCCAGCTTGCCATTCTGTGTCTTTTAAGTGGGGCAATTAGGTCATTTACATCTAAAGTTAATATAGTTATTTTGCAGACTTGTTTATGTAGTTGCTTCATAGTGTCACTAGTCTGTGTACTTTAGTGTGTTTTTATATTGGACCATAATGGTTTTTCTTTCAAAATTTAGTGCTTCCTTCAGGAGTGCTTGCAAGGCAGGCCTGGTGGTGACAAATTCCCTCAGCATCTTTGCTTACCTGAAAAGGACTTATTTCTCCTTTACTTATGAATATTAGTTTGGCTGGATATGTAATGCTAGGTTGGAAATTCTTTTCTTTATATGTGTTGAATATTGGCCTCCAATATTTTCTGACTTGTAGGGTTTCCACTGAGGGGTCTACTGTACTCTGATTGGTTTCCCTTTGTAGATGACCGGACCTTCCTCTCTGGCTACTATTAAAATTTTTTCTTTTATTTTGACCTTAGGTAATCTGATGATTTTATCTTGGGGTTGATCTCATCAAGGAATGTCTTACTGGGGTTTTCTGGATTTCCTGAATTTGAATGTTGGCTTGTCTTGCTAGATTGGGGAAGTTCTCCTGGATGACATTCTGAAGTATATTTTCTAATATGGTTCCCTTCTCCTTGTCTCTTTCAGGTACCCCAATCAGTTGAAGGTTTGGTCTTTTTAATAGTTCCATATTTTTAAAAGGTTTTGATTATTCCTTTTCATTCTTCTCTATTTTTGTTTGCCTGTCTTATTTCAGAAAGACAGTCTTCAAGCTCTGAGAGTCTATCCTTCGCTTGATCTCTTTGCCTGCCCATCTTATTTCATAAAGACAGCCTTCAAGCTCTGAGATTCTGTCCTTCACTTGGTTTCTTCTGTTATTGTGATTGTATTGTGAATTTTTTGTGTTTTTCAGCTCCATCAGGTCAGTTATGTTTCTCTCTAAGCTGGTTATTCTGGTTATCAACTCCTGTATTATTTTATCACAATTCTAAGCTTCTTTGCATTGGGTTAGAACATGCTCCTTTAGCCTAGCAAAATTCATTATTACCACCTTCTGAAGCCTACTTTCACCAATTTAGCCATCTCTGCCTCAGCCCAGTTCTGTGCCCTTGGTGGTGAGGTGTTAACGGTCATTTGGAATAAAAAAGGTACTCTGGCCTTTTGAGTTTTCAGCATTTTTGCATGGATTCCATCTCATCTTTGTGGGCTTGTCTGCCTTTGATTTTTGAGGTTGCTGATCTTAGAATGGGGTTTTTGTGGGGTCTTCTTTCTTGATGTTGTTGCTGATTCATTTTTCTTTTAACAGCCAGGTCATTATTTTATAGGGCTGCCGTGGCTTGCTGGGGGATTGCTCCAGACTCTAGTTGCATTAGTTTTTCCCTTACCTGGTAGTATCACCAGTGAAGGCTGCAAACAGCAAAAGTGGCAGCCTGCTTCTTCCTCTGGGAGCTCCATCCCTGGGAGATACTGACCTGTTTTTGGCTCAGATGCTTCTGTAGGAGGTGTTTGGATACCCTGGTTGGGAGGTCTCACCCAGCCAGGAGGGATGGGATCAGGGACTTGCTTAAAGAAATAAGTGATTTCAAGAAAAGCAGCTCTGCTGCACTGGGGTAAAACCTACTGTATCCAGACCACCTAGACTCTTCAGAGCCAGCATGCTGGAAACGCTGAGTCAACTGAACCACAGAGATATTGGCTGCCCCTCCCACAAGGGGATCCATTCCAGAGAGAGATCAGAGTACTGTCCATATAACCCTGGCTGGAGTTGCTGAAATTCACACAGCAATGCCTGACTCAGGGAGGAGGGATGCATGGGGGACCCACTCAAAGAAGCAGTCAGGCCACAGTCTGGCACAGCAGATGTGCTGTATTGTGGGGGACTATTTCTTTTTATGTATTTATTTATTTCTTTGTTTTAAATATATTTTATTGCACTTTAGGCTCTGGGGTACATATGCAGAACATGCAGGATTGTTGCATATGCAGAACATGCAGGATTGTTGCATAGGTACATACATGGCAATGTGTTTTGTTGCCTCCATCACCCAGTCACCTATATCTGGCATATCTTCCCATGTTATCCCTCCCCAACTCCCTACCCCGCCGTTATCCCTCCCATAGTCCCCCACCAACAGACCTCAGTGTGTGATGCTCCCGTCCCTGTGTCCATGTGATCTCATTGTTCAACACCCACCTATGAGTGAGAACATGTGGTGTTTGATTTTCTGTTCTTGTGTCAGTTTGCTGAGAATGATGGTTTCCAGGTTCATCCATGTCTCTACAAAGGACATGAACTCAAAATTTTTTATGGCTGTATAGTATTTCATGGTGTATGTGTGCCACATGTTCCCTGTCCAGTCTATCATCGATGGACATTTGGGTTGGTTCCAAGTCTTTGCTATTATACATAGTGCTGCAGTGAACATATGTGTGCATGTGTCTTTATAATAGAACGATTTATAATCCTTTGGATATATACCAATTAACAGAATTGCTGGGTCAAATGGTATTTCTATATCTAGGTCCTTGAGGAATAGCTACACTGTCTTCCACAATGGTTGAACTAATTTACACTCCCACCAATAGTATAAAAGTGTTCCTATATCTCCACATCCTCTCCAGCATCTCTGGGCTCCAGATTTTTTAATGATTGCCATTCTAACTGGCGTGAGGTGGTATCTCAATGTAGTTTTGATTTGCATTTCTCTAATGACCAGTTATGATGAGCATTTTTCATATATTTGTTGGCCTCATGTATGTCTTCTTTTGTAAAGTGCCTATTCATATCCTTTGCCCACTTTTGAATGGGTTTGTGTTTTTCTTCTAAATCTGTTTTAGTTCTTTGTAGATTCTGGATAATAGCCCTTTGTCAGATGGGTAGATTGCAAAAATTTTTTCCCATTCTGTTGGTTGCCGGTTCACTCTAATGATTGTTTCTTATGCTGCAAAGAAGCTCTGGAGTTTAATTAGATCCCCTTTGTTTATTTTGGTTTCTGTTGCCAGTGCTTTTGGTGTTTTGGTCATGAAGTCCTTGCCTATGCCTGTGTCCTGAATGGTTTTGCCTACGTTTTCTTCTAGGGCTTTTATGGTATTAGATCTTATGTTTAAGTCTTTAATCCATCTGGAGTTAATTTTAGTGTAAGGTGTCAGGAAGGGGTCCAGTTTCTGCTTTCTGCACATAGCTAGCAAGTTTTTCTAACACTAGTTATTAAACAGGGAATCCTTTCCCCATTACTTGTTTTTGTCAGGTTTGTCAAAGATCAGATGGTTGTAGATGTGTGGCATTGCCTCCAAGGCCTCTGTTCTGTTCCAATGGTCTATATCTCTGTTTTGGTACCAGTACCATGCTGTTTTGATTAGTGTAGCCTTGTAGTATAGTTTGAAGTCAGGTAGCATGATACCTCCAGCTTTGTTCTTTTTGCTTACAATTACCTTGGCTATCTGGGCTCCTTTTGGTTCCATATGAAGTTTGAGGTGGTTTTCTCCAGTTCTGTGAAGAGGGTCATAGCTAGCTTAATGGGGATAGCGTTGAATCTGTAAATTACTTGGGAAGTATGGCCATTTTCACAATATTGATTCTTCCTAACCATGAGCATGGAATGCTTTTCCATCTGTTTGTGTCCTCTCTTATTTCGTTGAGCAGTGGTTTGTAGTTCTCCTTGAAGAGGTCCTTTACATCCTTTGTTAGTTGTACTCCTAGGTATTTTATTCTCTTTGTAGCAATTCTGAATGGCAGTTTGTTCTTGATTTGGCTCTCTTTAAGTCTGTTATTGGTGTAGACAAATGCTCGTGATTTTTGCATATTGATTTTGTATCCTGAGACTATGCTGAAGTTGCTTATCAGTTTCAGGTGATTTTGGGCTGAGACGATGGGGTCTTCTAAATATACAATCATGTCATCTGCAAATAGAGACAATTTGACTTCCTCCTTTCTTAATTGAATACCTTTATTTCTTTTTCTTGCCTGATTGCTCCAGTTAGAATTTCCAATACTATATTGAATAGGAGTGGTGAGAGAGGGCATCTTGTCTAGTGCCAGATTTCAAAGAAAATGCTTCCAGTTTTTGCTCATTCAATATGACATTGGCTGTGGGTTTGTCATAAACAGCTTTTGTTATTTTGAGATATGTTCCGTCGATATGTAGTTTATTGAGTTTTTAGCATAAAGTGCTGTTGAATTTTGTCGAAGGTCTTCTCTGCATCTACTGAGATAATCATGTGGTTTTTGTCTTTGGTTCTGTTTATGTGGTGAATTACTTTTATAGACTTGTGTATGTTGAACCAGCCTTGCATCCCCGGGATGAAGCCTGCTTGATCGTGATGGATAAGCTTTTTGATGTGCTGTTGCAATCGGTTTGCCAGTATTTTATTGAAGATTTTTGCATCTATGCTCATCATGGATATTGGCCTGAAGTTTTCTTGTTGAGACTCATCAGGATGATGTTGGTCTCCTAAAATGATTTGGGAAGGAGTCCCTCTTTTTGGATTGTTTGGAATAGTTTCAGAAGGAGTGCTACCAGCTTCTCTTTGTATGTCTGGTAGAATTGCTCTGTGAACCCATCTGGACCTGGGCTTTTTTTGGTTGGTAGGCTATTAATTGCTGTGTCAACTTCAGTCCTTTTTATTGGTCCATTCAGGGTTTCAACTTCTTCCTGGTTTAGGCTTTGGAGGGTGCAAGTGTACAGGAATTTATCCATTTCTTCCAGGTACTGGTTTATATACATAGAGTTGTTTATGGTAGTCTTCGATGGTGGTTTGTATTTCTGTGGAATCTGTGGTGATATCTCCTTTATCATTTTTTATTGCATCTATTTGATTATTCTCTGTTTTCATTTTTATTAATCTGGCTAGTGGCCTATCTATTTTGTTGATCTTTTCAAAAAACCAGCTCCTGGATTTATTGATTTTTTGAAGGTTTTTTTGTGTCTCTATGTCCTTCAGTTCTACTCTGATCTCAGTTATTTATTGTCTTCTGCTAGCTTTTGAGTTGTTTTGATCTTGCTCCTCTAGCTCTTTCGATTTTGATGACAGGGTGTCAATTTTAGATCCTTCCTTGCTTCTCATGTGGGCATTTTTTGCTATATATTTTCCTTTAGACACTGCTTTAATGTGTCCCAGAGATTCTAGGACATTGTGTCTTCATTCTCATTGGTTTTGAACAACATCATTATTTCTGCCTTCATTTCATTGGGATTGTGCGAACCCACCTGGGAAACCACACTCCTCTCATGGATCTTTGCAACCCTCAGATCAGGAGATTGCTTCACACGTTAAGACCCAATGGTTTGGAATTCCAGCCAACCAGTGCAACAGGCCGGGATAATTCCTGAGACAAGAGTAGACAGGGTGAGGTGGGACCACCATTTCTGTGGTTAAGTTGACTCAGCTGTTCCTTCCTTCTGACTCTGGGAAGCCCAGGCATCCTGGAAAGAAAGAGTCCCCCACAGCAGTTCCCAGCGAGAATGCAGAGGGTAAGTGATCACTGCATTTCCAAATGAGTTTTTACTGCCCACAGACCAGGAGATTCCCAGGTGGAAAAGTGCCATGAGTTTCCAGCATGGCTATCTCAGCCAGTGCAGTGATTCTCTGCACAAAAACTCACACAAATCTGGGTGGCCATTTTAAGTGGTGCCTGGATCGCCTGAGAGACAGTCACCCATTCAACTGAAAAAAAGGGGGCTGAAACAGGGAGCCAGGTGGTCTGGATCAGCGGATCCCACCTCCACAAACACCAGCAATCTGAAATGCTCTCAATTGAGAGTTTCATAGCAAGCACAGCTGGACCTGGGACAGTCCAGCTCTGTGGTGGGAAGGGCCTCTGCCATTACCTAGGCAGTCCACCATTACAGAGACAGTCTGCCATAACTGAGCAGATTGCTATCACTGAGGCAGTTCTAACCATACCTCTATGTACAAAACCACAAGGAAGTTCACACAGCAGCTGGGCAGAGCCCACAGCAGCTCAGCAATGCCTCTGTTGGCAGTCTGTGACTAGGCCGCCTCCTTGCTGGGCAGGGCATCTCTGAAAAAAGGCAGCAGCATGTTAGGAACTTATAACTGCCTTTTTTTCCCAGGTGTCTGTCCTGGGAAGTTGGGGCTTTATTTATAAGTTCTGCTGCAGCAGACTTAAATGTACCTGTCCAGCAGCTCTGAATGGAAAAGTGGAGCTCACAGCTCAGCACCTGAGCTCCTATATGGGACAGACTGTCTCCTCAAGCAGCTCCCTGACCTCCGTTTATCCAAAGAGTCACCTCATAAAGGAGAGCGCAGACTGACATCTGGGGAGTATCCTTCTGGGACAAAGATAACAGTAGAAGAAACTGGCAACAACACTTACTGTTCTGCAGCTGCCACAGGTGATCCTTAGGCAAGCAGGGTCTGGAATGGACCTCCAACAGTCCTACAGCGGGGGGACTGACTGTTGGGAGGAAAATTAAAAAACAGAAAGAAATAACTTCATCATCAACAAAAAGGATTGTCCAGAGACCCCATCTAAAAGTCACCAATTACAAAGACCACTGGTAGATAAATCCACAAAGATGGGAAGAAACCAGGGCAAAAGTGATGAAAACAAACACCCAAAACCAGAATGCTTCCCCTCCTCCAAGCGATCACAACTCGTCACCAACAGGGGAAAAAAGCTGGATGGAGAACGAGTCTGATGAATTGACAAAAACAGGCTTCAGAAAGTGGGTAACAATAAACTTCTCTGACCTAAAAGAACATGTTGAACCCCAATGCAAAGAAACTAAGAACCTTGAAAACAGGTTTGACGCAATGCTAACAAGTATAAACAGCTTAGAGAAGAATATAAATGAATTGATGGAGCTGAAAAACACAACGTGAGAACTTCACGAAGCATAAGCAAGTTTCAATAGCCGAATCAACCAAGCAGAAGAAAGGATATCAGAGATTGAAGGTTAACTCAATGAAATAAAACAAGAAGTCAGGGTTAGAGAAAAAAGAATAAAAATCAATGAACAAAGCCTCCAAGAAATATGGGATTATGTGAAAAGACCTCATCTAAATTTGATATGTGTACCTGAATGTGATGAAGAGAATTAATCCAACCTGGAAAACACTTCAGAATATTATCCAGGAGAACTTCCCCAACCTAGCAAGGCAGGCCCCTATTCAAGTCCTGGAAATAGAGAATACCACAAAGATATTTCTCAAGAAGAGTAATCCCACAGCACATAATTGTCGGATTCACCAGGGTTGAAATGAAGGGAAAAATGCTAAGGGCAGCCAGAGAGAAAGGTTGGGTTACCCACAAAGGAAAGCCAATCAGACTCACAGCAGATCTCTGAGCAGAAACCCTACAAGCCAGAATAGAGTGGGGACCAATATTCAATATCCTTAAAGAAAAGAACTTTCAGCCTAGAATTTCATACCCAGCCAAATTGAGCTTCATAAGCAAAGGAGAAATAAAATCCTTTACAAACAAGCAATTACTTAGAGATTTCATCACCACCAGGCCTGCCTTACGACAGCTCCTGAAAGAACCACTAAACATGGAAAGGAACAACCAATACCAGCCACTTCAAAAACATACCAAAGGTAAAGCGCAATGACACAATGAAAAAATGGCATCAACTAATGGGCAAAACAACCAGCTAGCATCAATATGGCAGGATCAAATTCACACATAACAATATTAACCTTAAATGTAAATGGGCTCAATGCCACAATCAAAAGTCACAGACTGGCAAATTGGATAAAAAGTCAAAACCCATCAGTGTGCTGTATCCAGAAAAACATAGACTCAAAATAAAGGGATGCAGGAAGATTTACCAAGCAAATGGAGAGCAAAAAAAAGCAGGAGTTGCAATCCTAGTCTCTGATAAAATAGACTTTAAAGCAACAAAGATCAAAAGAGACAAAGAAGGACATTACACAATGGTAAAAGGATCAACGCAACAAGAACTATCTATCCTAAATATATACGCACCCAATACAGGAGCACCCAGATACATAAAGCAAGTTCTTAATGACCCACAAAGGAACTTAGACTCCCACACAATAATAGTTGGAGACTTTAACACTCCACTGTCAATATTAGATCAATGAGACAAAAAATTAACAAGGATAGCCAGGACTTGAACTCAGATCTGGACCAAGCAAACCTTATAGATATATATAAAACTCTCCACCCCAAATACACAGAATATACATTCTTCTCAGCACCACATCATACCTACTCTAAAATTGACCGCATAATTGGAAGTAAATCACTCCTCAGCAAATGCAAAAGAACGGAAATCATAACAGTCACTCAGACCACAGTGCAATCAAATTAGAACTCAGGATTAAGAAACTCAGAACCGAACAACTTCATGGAAACTGAACAACTGGCTCTTGAATATTAACTGGATAAACAATGAAATGAAGGCAGAAATAAAGATGTTCTTCAAAACCAACGAGAATGAAGACACAAAATCCCAGAATCTCCAGGACAGATTTAAAGCAGTGTCTAGAGGAAAACATATAGCAATAAATGCCTACATGAGAAGCAAGGAAGGATCTAAAATCAACACCCTATCATCAAAATTGAAAGAGCTTGAGGAGCAATATTAAAACAACTCAAAAGCTAGCAGAAGGCAAGAAATAACTAAGTTCAAATAACTGAAGAACATTGAGACACAAAAACGCCTTCAAAAAATCAATAAATCCACGAGCTAGTTTTCTGAAAAAATCAACAAATTGATAGACCACTAGCCAGATTAATAAAGAAGAGAGAGAAGAATCAAATAGATGCAATAAAAAACAATAAAAGGGATATCACCACAGATTCCACAGAAATACAAACCACCATCAGAGATTACCACAAACAACTCTATGTACATAAACCAGTAAACCTGGAAGAAATTGATAAATTCCTGTACATTTGCACCCTCCCAAGCCTAAACCAGGAAGAAGTTGAAACCCTGAATGGACCAATAAAAAGGACTGAAGTTGACACAGCAATTAATAGCCTACCAACCAAAAAAAGCCCAGGTCCAGATGGGTTCACAGAGCAATTCTACCAGACATACAAAGAGAAGCTGGTAGCACTCCTTCTGAAACTATTCCAAACAATCCAAAAAGAGGGACTCCTTCCCAAATCATTTTAGGAGACCAACATCATCCTGATGAGTCTCAACAAGAAAACTTCAGGCCAATATCCATGATGAGCATAGATGCAAAAATCTTCAATAAAATACTGGCAAACCGATTGCAACAGCACATCAAAAAGCTTATCCATCACGATCAAGCAGGCTTCATCCCGGGGATGCAAGGCTGGTTCAACATACACAAGTCTATAAAAGTAATTCACCACATAAACAGAACCAAAGACAAAAACCACATGATTATCTCAGTAGATGCAGAGAAGACCTTCGACAAAATTCAACAGCACTTTATGCTAAAAACTCAATAAACTACATATCGACGGAACATATCTCAAAATAACAAAAGCTGTTTATGACAAACCCACAGCCAATGTCATATTGAATGAGCAAAAACTGGAAGCATTTTCTTTGAAATCTGGCACTAGACAAGATGCCCTCTCTCACCACTCCTATTCAATATAGTATTGGAAATTCTAACTGGAGCAATCAGGCAAGAAAAAGAAATAAAGGTATTCAATTAAGAAAGGAGGAAGTCAAATTGTCTCTATTTGCAGATGACATGATTGTATATTTAGAAGACCCCATCGTCTCAGCCCAAAATCACCTGAAACTGATAAGCAACTTCAGCAAAGTCTCAGGATATTCCTACCAAAGAATCGTGCAGTGCATTTTTTAAAAAAGACTTCTTCTATCATGCATAGCCATATTCGCTTTATAATGTAATTATATTTTTAAAAATTCATGTTTATAGCTACCTATGCATGATGTGTGGGCCTACATACTTAAAAAATACCTGCAGGATTCGAATAGAAAGATCTCCAACAATTGTAGACTTCTTTTCTAACCACCCAGTTTTGGTTTAGGGGCTTGTTTTATCACAATGACATTTTAAAAATTAATAATAACTAAATTGTTTAAAAATAATTTAAAAGAGTATAATTAGATTGTTTGTAACTCAAAGAATTAAAAAAGATAAAACATTTGTAACTCAAACTTTGAAAAAAGGGTAAATGCTTGAGGGAATGGATACCCCATTCTCCATGATGTGCTTATTTCACATTAAATCCCTGTATCCAAACATCTCATTTGCCCATAAATATATACACCTGCTATGTACACACAAAAATTTAAAATTCTACACTTCAAAGAAGAAAAATATTTAGTGGGGGTAGCAAATAGCCACATGCCATGTGTATTTTAATCTGTTTACACTTTAGTGTAATTTTAAAATTATATCAACCATGTGTTACTTTTTTTGTAAATGATTATGTATACTTGATTAGTATATTTTTCTACCTTAAAAATTACATTTAAAAAAAATTTCAAAAAGCTAAAGACTCTTTAACCAGTGCTTCCAATTTAGATCCTCTCCCATTTCCCACAGAATATGTATGTATTCATAGAAAACATATAACATTGTTCTTCCTGCGTTATTTTACAAAATGGTATCATACTGCATTAAATTGCAATGTCATAGTTCATTACCGATGAATTATATTGTATATCTGTCTCATTTTTTTTGCTGTAAACTTTACCTACAATGAAATCCATAAATCTTAGACGTTCATTCACTGAATTTATAACAAGTGCAGATACCTGTGTAACCCAGTTCTCACCAAGACATAAAACATATTACTCCAGAAAGTTTCTTTATTCACTCTGATTCAATTTTTCTCCCATCGTTCAGAGGCAACCACTATTCTGATTTTTTAATCACAGATTAATCTCACTTGTCCTGTTAGAAAAATAGAATCATATGCTATGTAAAATGTGTAAAGTTTTTAAAAATAAAGTGTTATGTTCTAGCATTTCATCCATGATGTTGAATATATAGTTTTTTCTTGTTATTCCTGAGTAGTATTTAATTACGTGAATATACTACAGTATGTTTAATTGTGCTCCCACAAATCCTCCTAGTCTCAACTATCTCTAGGCCTTTGGCCATCTGTTCTGGCCTAGCAGCCACCTCAAACAACAAGTCAGCCTGGGCTCTGTCCAGCTCTTACTCCAGCAAGCAGAATAATAGCACTTGCTACCTGAGATTTCTCTGTTACCACTGAAGCATGACATGCAATGAGATCTAATTGGTTCTCATATGTGTGTAACCTGGAACTGATGTGGTATGCTCCATGGGGAAAATCTTGGACCATGAGGAGATGGGCCCCAGCAGATAAATTAGTCTCCTTTTATCCTTTAGTGGCCTGTAGCTCATAATTCATCAAGTCGGAACATAATCGTCATGAGGCCTTTCAAAAGATTGTACTTGATACTAATAAAGGCCTACTCAGAAATCCATGTCCTCATATTTGTTCTCTCTCCCTAACTCCTTTTTTTTTTTTTTTTACCTGCTCCTGTGCTTCCTAGCAAAGTAGTATCAGGTAAACTTTTGCCTCAGTTCTACTTCCTGGGAAACCCCAGGTAATGCATCTTATATGTATATGTAGACATTTAGGTTAGTTTTTGTCATTTTTCTTTTACTTACCTGAAATGTTTCTCTAGAGTCTTGGTAGTTTTTAAAGTATGTTAAAGTATGGTTTTCTCCTTTATCAATCCTCAAAGTAGAATCTTATGAGCATCTTCTCTGTGTCAAGCACTCTTTTAAGTGATAGGAACACACTGGTTAAAGATAATATTCATATTTCCTGCTTGATGGGCAAAAGTTACATAGGAATGTTATAGGGTAATTGATTAACCGTTTCTAATCACTTCTGTCCCCTTGCTTCCATTGCTCTGCTTTGCCAGTAGCAGAAATTAAGAGTATTTCTAGAAACGTGAATATTGGCATATTTGTAGTAGATTTAGATTTAAAGACCTTTACTGCTAATATGACTACAGGCTACTTCAGACAACTATGATAGGGACTTGAAAATGGACAATAGACCCCCTGTAGAGAGGATCTAGAGGGCACTTAGGTCCACAGAAATTTCTAAGGTATGACTGCTAACATATCATGATTAGCCTCCTGATATTTACCCTGTCCTACTTGCCCTGCTGCTTTGTTGCTTAATGAAAAACTAGATGACAGAAGTGGGAAACAGGTTTTGAACACTTTAGTTCTAAATAAAGTGTGGGTGAACATGGTTGTCATGGGAATAATCTTAAATATCGTCAGTTTAACATTGGTGGCTTTAGGTAGTTAAATGTTGCAAATTTTATTGACTCAAGGCAAAAATTCTATGCAAATGTTAAACAAGAAATTTTAATCTGCTCCATGATCTAGCTTTAAGGAGTCTCTGGATTCCCTGGAATTTTGTGCAATATAGCATATATAGAAACTGTGCGTGTTTTTCTACAGAGAGGATACATAGCTTTCGGAAAAATCTCAGTAGTATTATTTTGGGGGTGGGGGACAGGAAGCAAGCAAAAGGTTGGATTTGTTCATTTCCTAAGGTGGAAAAAAAAGCAAAAGGAAAATGATTAAGAGTTTATGAGTCAAATGTGCTGCTGCACAAGTAATTAGAATTTTGTTTTGCAACCTGTGCTCTCCTGTCCCAGGCTCTTAGAGGGAAATGCATAGTTGGAGCTGCTGCCACCTCCTTCCCAAGACTTGTACCATCTGCCTGGATATCAGGAGGTACCATTTTCTCCACTTCTCTTGAAATAGAGGTTTGATTTTGTATGGGAAAGCCCTTTCCACTATTTGTGGAACTCTCAAACTTCATTCTGGTTTTTTGGTAGGAAAAGAGTGACTTTTCTAACTGTATCTTATAAACTTATGCAAAGTAAACTATAGCTGGACATTAAATTATATGATAAAATGTAGCCAGATGTTATGAAGATAATAATATATATATAAAACAAACATTATACCATTCTAATGACTACTAGTTATAAATAACAATTCAGGACTGGAAACATTGAAAATAAAGTAATAAATTTAAATTACTTTGATTATTAGTCTCATTAAATGGTATATATACTATTCTTTTAATGTTTTGTACACTGGTTGAGATAACTTGGTTTCTCCTCATGCTTCCTTTTTTTTTAATTTGTGGACAGATATTCTGGTAAATTTCTCACAAAAGGCCTGGTTTCTTACATTTTTCAGTGCATTGTAGAAAGTGCCAAGACCTGTATGTCCACTCTGTTCTCTCTATAAACTGATTATTTTATATTTGTTGAATTTTATTTTAATTTTTGTAAATCCCTCAAAATTTGGCTGGAGTTTCTATTTATTAGGAGAGCTTCTTAAAAGCATTTGAGAGCAATTAAAAAAAAAATTCCAGTTTTGAACCTCAGCAGAAGAAATAGACCTGACTTCGAAGTTGGGTTCAGTATCCAGTTTCTAAAGGGACTTCAGGAGAAAACTAAAAACTTGGTTACTTTGTGATGACAGGAAAATTAAAAATATATTTAAATAGTATATTGGTTTTATGGTAATGAAATTGTATTTAGTCCATTTGAAAACATTATTGAATAAAAGGATATTTTCTTTTTTTTTTTTTTTTTAACTTTGAAGTTCAGGAGTACACGAGCAGAATGTGTAGGTTTGTTACATAGGAAATGTGTGTTATGGGGGTTTGTTGTACAGATTATTTCATCACCCAGCTATTAAGCCTAGTACCCATTAGTTATTTTCCTGATCCTCTCCTTCCTATCACCCACTGTCCTCTAATAGGTCCCAGTACATGTTGTTCCTCACCATATATCCATGTGTTCTCATGATTTAGCACCCACTTATAATCGAGAACATGTGGTATTTAGTTTTCTATTCCTGCATTAGTTTGCTAAGGATAATGGCGTCCAGCTTCATCCATGTCCCTGCAAAAGACATGATCTCATTCCTTTTTATGGCTGCATAGTATTCCATGGTGTAAATGTACCACATTTTCTTTATCCAGTCTGTCACTGAAGGGCATTTAGATCTAGTCCATGTCTGCTATTATGCATAGTGCTGTAATAAACATGCCCATGCCTATATCCAGGATGGTGTTGCCTAGGTTGTCTTCCAGGGTTTTTATAGTTTTTATGTTTTACATTTAATCCATCTTGAGTTAATTTTTATATATGACAAAGGGTCCAGTTTCAATTTTCTGCATATGGCTAGCCATAAAAGCATATTTTCTTATAACTGTTAACTCCTTTATGCAGTGAAACTTTTTTATTGAGGGGTATTATTCCAGAAATAGAATGTAATGCCTTATTCTGTATTAGCCTACTACAATGGACTGAATGTTGTTTGTGTTCCACCTCCCTCAATTCATATGTTGAAATTGTTAAATGGAAATCCTTAGACACATTTAATTTTTGAGTTTATTTCAGCAAAGCAAAACAAAATAAAAATGGTTCAAGAATTAGGAAGTCCTCTGAATCAGATCACGTTTGAAGAACTCCACCCAATAACGTGATCTGACATCATTTACAGAAAGTGGAAGTGCAGTGTAGAGACAACTTTATTGGTTACTGTTTAATTTGTTCCAGAGCCTCTTGCAATTAACTAAAGCTCAGCTACTATAGCTAAACTCCCGGTTGATTTGGTCTGTTAGGCTTAGTGCAAGAGCCTAGTCCAAATCAGTGGCTTCCCACAAATTTTATTTGACAAAATCCTAACCCCAAGGTGATGGTGTTAGTCAGTGTGACCATTGGTAGGTATTAATAATTAGGCGACAGGGTAGAGCCCCTGTGAACAGAATTAGTGTCCTTTAACAAGGACCAAGTGTGCTCCCTTGTCCTTCTCGCCATGCAATGACACAGCAAGAATATAGTTATCTGTCTATAAACAAGGAATCAGGTGCTCACCAGACATCAGTTCCTCCCACAATTCCAAGCAATCTGCTAGTTCCTCGATCTTGGACTTCCCAGGCTCCAGAACTTTTGAGATATAAATTTCCTTTGTTTATAAGCCATTTAATTTATGGTGTTTCATTATAACAGTCTGAGTGGATTAAGACACATACATTAATTTTTCTTGGTAATTCAGGGTCGTGATTTATCAAAATAGTCATTATCCTATGCCTATACAGCAATGATCTCAGTAGTTACTGGGTTATTATTACACACACAAATGCATACACATAATTAGGTACCAATCAAACATTCATCTTGACTGTCTTTATTTAATGATAGAAAATGCTTCAAAACAGCTCTTTGATTTTAAAATGACAAATGTTCTTGTCTATTATTTGACATTCTTTTATATTGTTTTTTTATTTTAAAAATTGATTTAACTATCTAGACCTAGCCTCTGAGACTGATGGTTCTTAACAAGAGGTGTATGTTAGGATCATCTTTTTAAAAGCATACTTGTCCAAGCCTTACCCTAGAAAGATTTTGACTCAGTAGGCTTGTTTTGGAAGTGAACTATGATTTCTCATAAGCATCAAAGTGAATTTTTATGAACAGTCAACTTTGGTAACCACGGATTTAAGGAAAGACAGTAGTCCTCCTGTATCTGTGGTTTCACTTTCCATGGTTGCAGTTAACTATAGTCAACTGTGGTCCAAAACTATTAAATAGGAAATGCCATAAATAAATGATGTGTAAGTTTTCAACTGCATGCTGTTCCAAGCAGCATGGTGAAACCTTGTGCAGTACCCCTAGATCCTGCCCAGGATGTGGGCATACCCTTGTCCAGTGTATCCATGGTATGTACATTCCCTGCCCATTAGTCACTGAGTAGCTGGCTCAGTTATCAGATTGACTGCCACTGTATCACAGTGCTTGTATTCAGATAACCCTTATTTTATTTAATGGTCCCAAAGTACAAAAGTAGTACTACTAGCAATTTGAATTTACCGAAGAGAAGCCATACTGTATTTGAGAATTAAACCATGAAGGGCCAGATCTTGAGCATTTAAGTGCTAGTGAGTATGGCAGAAACATTGGATTCTCCCACTTCTTCCTTCTCTCCCCTACCATTGCACATATAAGGAAGAGATGCTTTAAGGCATCAGAGGCACTATGTTAAGGATCGTTTTTATCCTCTAGTAAAGTGTCTCTCTGTGTATCACTAACTCTTTTCCTTACTGCATCTCCTATTCACTACCTTTGTTTTTGTTTTTAGTTATTGTTTCTATTCAGGTAAAGAAGTTAATAGTTTTATACCCATACAACTGCTTTTTCATTGCTTTCATTCATTATTGGTATATTTGGAAAAATTGCTACTGTATCCTTGGGAGCGCCTGCTTCCCTCTCAAAGACATCACAAACCCAGATATTTCCAGAAAGCTAAATTCTACATTGTTGAAGGTCTTTCTTTCTTATAAAACAATTTTTCTGTCACATTGTAAAAAACGTTTTATAGTGTACTGTATATATACTGTAAAACAGTAAAGATTCATTGCTGAGTAGGAATAATAGAATTCCAGAGTATACGATTTCTCCTAGCTCTTCCTACTGAACAACAGCAATAAGAACAAATGATAAATAAATAAACCCAAGTATGACAATTAAATTTATTCACTTGTTATATTTACAATTATAAATGCAAATCTGTCTCAGTCTTTTAATCCTTGGGGTCATTATGAACCTTAATCTCAAAGGATTTGACCTGCAAACATCAAAATTTCAGGGTTGGGTTTATTTATCAGTCTTCCAATGATCTTACTCTCAATGTTTTTATACTTAGTTCTGAAAATTAAATTAAGCAAATAGCTAAAAAGATTATTTTAATTTTATTTTATGAAATTACAGATGGTTTCTAGTTAACCATGTTTTATTTTTTGTTGCATATTTGTTAAAAAGAGAATGGTTAGATCTGGAAAATGCTGTTAAGAAGCATTCCTTCTTTTAGTTTTATGTTCAGACATTTATTATTTAGCAGTATGATGACTTTTTAAATAACCAAAGCAGTTGGAAATTAGAGCTGCTTTTTAACAAATTCTACTTAGTCGTATATTTGTTGTATGCCACATCAGAGTATGTATGTGTATAGTTTTCAGTCTAATTATTGTATGTCTCATGGAAGAGGAAGAAGTCATGGGAGCACCAAATGATGACTCTTAAACCTTCTGTTTAGGAATGGCACATACCATTTTTACTTACATTCCATTACCCAAAACAAGTCAGATGGCCAAGCTTGAGAGTTAATAAGGCAGCAAAGTGTGATTTTTTTTTTTACCAGGGAATGAGAACAAATAATTAGAAACAGTAATACAGCTTAACACATATACACTCTAATATGTTTTGACCCTCCTGATCAAAAATATTTGTTTCTCACACTTACACATGTAAAATATTTACCCACTTCCTTCACAAGGTATATGGTCATAAGTTCCATCCCAGACTCAAAGTGCAGAATTTAATTAATGATAGCTGTTGTATCGAGTCTCCATATGGCCCTTCTTGATCCAGTGAACTATGAACTAAAAAGACAAATTTTCTGCGCCACATAAATCCAATACACGCTGCTGGAGCAGGAACAGGATAATCACAATAACTCCAATTTAGAAAGGGAAAATGGGACAGACACAAGAGCTGCTAGTTAGTAGCAATTTTAAAATCCCACTGGCATATGTTGCAAAGGAATCCTACATTGTGGTAGGAATTTTTTTTTAATTTAGCTTGGATTCTGTTCCCTACCATTATATTTCTAGTCCATTGTCTCCGTGGTTTTTAACTCTGAATTTAAGGTGGCTCATTTTTTTCCATTATCTTCCTTGGCTATATCAGGAGAAGGTATTGAAGTATATATGTCTTTTTAGGGCTGAGAAACTTTTCCAGGGTACTTATTACCATAGAGGATTGGGGCCAGAGGGCATTATAAATCTCAAATAGTCCAAGTCTCTTGGTCCATGTAAGAAGCTATCATGGCAGTAGAACTGTGTAAACCTTAGCTTTTTATTTTATTCAGGATGTTTACTTGTGTCAGTAGCTATTTTGAAGACAGTTATTTTGATGACATGCCCATCTTTCTTTAGACTTAATTGCTGGCATGTTAAGCTTATAAGACTTCCATGAGAAAATGTACATAGTCTCTTTTCTCTGATCCACTTTTGTCCAAGGATTTGTAGGGGCTACACTTAATCTAGAAAGAACTTATTGAGTACCAGTTTTAATATATGAAGAGGTTATAACAAAGGACATCACAGTTAATATACAGTTATAACATATATTTTTGCACTTTGCTTTATTTCACTTTGTAGACACTGTGTTTTTAACAAGTTGAAGGTTTGTGACAATGCTGCATTGAGCAAGTCCATCTGCGTCATTTTTTCAGTAACTTGTTCAAGTTATCCAGAACAAAAATGTTCTCTTTTTGTGCCTCTGTGTCACTTTTTGGCAATTGTTACAATATTTTAAACATTTATAATATCTGTTATGGTAATGTATGGCCAGTGAACTTTGATATTACTATTGTAATTGTTTTTGGAGCGTCACAAACTGTGCCCATATAAGATGGTGAACTTAATCCATAACTGTTGTATGTGTTTAGACTGCTCTGCTGACCAGCTGTTCCCCTATCTCTCCCTTTCCTTGGGCCTCCGCATTCTCTGAGACACAATAATATTTAAATTAGACTAATTAATAATCATACAATGGTCTCTAAGTGTTCATGGGAAAGGAAGAGTCACATATGTCACACTTTAAAACAAAGCTTAATTATCATTAAGCTTAGTGAGGAAGGCATGTGGAAAGTCAAGATAGCCCAAAAACTAGGCCTCTTGCACCAAACAGTTAGCTAAGTTGTGAAAGCAAAGAAAAGGTTCTTGAAAGAAATTAAAAGTTCTACCCCAGTGAAAACACAAATAATAATAATAAATAAAAACAACCTAATTGCTGATATGGAGACAGTTCGAACGGTTTATGCAGAAGATCAAATGAGCCACAATATTCCCTTAAGCCAAAGCCAAACAAAAAAAGTGCAAGGGGAAGCAGTAAGTACTGGTGTAGAAGCTGCAGCAAGTTATCCAGAAGGTCTAGCCAGGATCATTGATGAAGGCAACTAGCTAAACAACACATTTTCAGTGCAGACATAACAGCCTTCTGTTGGAAGAAGATACCCTCTAGGACTTTGTAGCCAGAGAGAAGTCAGTGCCTGACTTCAAAGGATAGGGATTACTCTCTTCTTAAGGGCTAACACAGCTGGTGACTTTAAGTAGAAGCCAATGCTCAATTTACAGAGATAATGCTCAGTTTACCTGTTTCATAAATCCTAGGGCCCTTAAGAATTATGTGAAATCTATTCTGCCTGTGTTCTGTAAATGGAAGGACAAAGTCTGGATGACAGCATATCTGCTTACAGCATGGTTTACTGAATACTTTAAGCCCACTCTTGAGATCTCCTTTTCAGAAAAAAAGGTCTTTGAAAAACATCAGTGTTTGCTGGCAGTGTACCTACTCGCCAAAGAGCTCTGCTGGAGATGTACAAAGAGATTAATGTTGTTTTCCTCCCTGCTAATAAAACATACATTCTGCAGTCTGTCGACCAAGGAATAATTCTGACTTTCAAGTCTTATATTTTAAGAAATACTTGACTTCACCCTATACTACAAGGCTACAGTAATAAAAACAGCATGGTACTGTTACCAAAACAGATACATAGACCAATGGAACACAGCAGAGTCCTCAGAAATAACACCACACATCTATAACCATCTGATCTTCAACAGACCTGACAAAAACAAGCAGTGGGGAAAGGATTTCCTGTTTAATAAATGATGTTGGGAAAATTGGCTAGCTATATGCAGAAAGCTGAAACTGGATCACTTCCTTACACCTTATACAAAAAGTAACCCAAGATGGATTAAAGACTTAAGCATAAGACATAAAACCATAAAAACCCTAGAAGAAAACCTAAGCAATACCATTCAGGACATAGGCATGGGCAAAGAATTCATGACTAAAACACCAAAAGCAATGGCAACAAAAGCCAAAATAGACAAATGGGATCTAATTAAACTAAAGAGTTTCTGCACAGCAAAAGAAACTATCATCAGAGTGAACAAGCAACCTATAGAATGGGAGAAAAATTTTGCAATCAGTTCCATCTGACAAAGGACTAATATCCAGAATCTACAAAGAACGTAAACAAATTTACCAAAAAAAAAAAAAAAAACAAATTTACAAAAAAAAAAAAAAAAAATCAAAAGTGGGCAAAGAATATGAACACTTTCCCCAAAAAAGACATTTATGCAGCCAATAAACATGAAATAAAGCTCATCATCACTGGTCATTAGAGAAATGCAAATCAAAATCACGATGAGATACCATCTCATGCCAGGTAGAATGGCAATCATTAAAAAGTCAGGAAACAACAGATGCTGGAGAGGATGTGGAGAAATAGGAACACTTTCACACTGTTGGTGGGAGTGTAAATTAGTTCAACCATTGTGGAAGACAGTGTGGCAATTCCTCAAGGATTTAGAACCAGAAATGCCATTTGACCCAGTAATCCCATTATTGGATATGCACCCAAAGGATTTTAAATCATTCTACTATAAAGATACATGCACACATATGTTTATTATGGCACTGTTCAAAATAGCAAAGACTTGGAACCAACCCAAATGCCCATCAATGATGGACTGGATAAATAAAATATAGCACATATACACCATAGAGTACTGTGCAGCCATAAAAAGGATGAGTTCCTATCCTTTGCAGGGACATGGATGAAGCTGGAAAACATCATCCTCAGCAAACTAACAAAAGAACAGAAAACCGAACACTGCATGTTCTCATTCTTGAGAGTTGAACAATGAGAACACATGGACACAGGGAGGAGAACATCACACACTGGGGCCTGTCAGGGTCGGGGGCTAGGGGAGGGATAGCATTAGTAGAAATGCCTAATGTAGATTACATGTTGACGAGTGCAGCAAAGCACCATGGCACATGTATACCTATGTAAGAAACCTGAACGTTCTGCACATGTACCCTAGAACTTAAAGTATAATAAAATAAAATTAAAAAATACATTTACTAAGGCAATAGCTGCCATAGATAGTGATGCCTCTGATGGATCTGGGTGAAGCATATGGAAAACTTTGTGGAAAGGATTCACCATTCTAGATGCCATTAAGACCATTCATGAGAGAGGGTCCAAATATCAATATTGAGAGGAGTTTGAGAAAAGTTGATTGCAACCCTTATCGATGACTTTAAGGGTTCAAAACCTCAGTGGGAAGTAACTGCAGATGTGGTGGAAATAACAAGAGACCTAGAATTAAAAGAGGAGCCTGAAGATATGACTGAATTGCTACAATTTCATGATAAAATTTGTACAAATGAGGAGTTGCTTTTTATGATAAGCAATGAAAGTGGTGTCTTGAGATGGAATCTAATCCTGGTGAAGATGCTGTGAACATGGTTAAAATGACAAAGGATTTTGAATATTCCATAAACCTAATTGATAAGCAGAAGCAGGATTTAAGAGGATTGACTTCAATTTTGAATGAAATTTTACTGTGGATAATATGCTATAAAACAGCGTCACATGCTATAGATAAATTTTTGTGAAAAGAACAGGCTAACAATGCAGCAAACTTTATTGTTGTCTTAAATTGTCACAGGCACTCCTTCCTTCAGCAGCCACCACTGTGATTAGTCAGTAGCTATCAACATCAAGACAAGACCCTTCCCCTTCCCCTCCAAAAAGGATTATGACTTGAAGGCTCAGATGATCATTAGTATTTTTTTTTAGCAATAATGTGGGTTTTAATTATGTACATTTTTGTAAACGCAATGCTATTACATACTTAATAGACTATAGTGTAAACATAATATTTGCATACACTGGGAAACCAGACGATTTGTGTGACTTGCTTTATTGCAATATTCACTTTAATGAAATGGCTTGTTATTAAACCTGAAGTGTCTCCAAGGTGGAGCTATAATTGATTGGTCTTTGACTCCGGGTTAGCCTTTGTTTCTCAGAGCTTATTTAACTCCTGTCTTTCACTGGTTAAGCATGAGAAACAACTATATGTTTTAATTCTGTGTGAGTCCCAGAATTTCTAGATTATTCTCTTTCTTCCTTTGTTGATGTTTGAAACCAGATTTCTTTATGAACTTATCTTTTTCTTGTTGTACCATGTTAAATGCAACCAGTAGCAACAAAGGCCTGTTACTGAATTCTTTTTTCTACGCTCATTTTGCTCAATATCACCTGCCAGTTTACCACAAGTGACAGTTTTACTAAATGCATCACCAGTGTATATTTTTATTATTTGTATTTTCAACCTCTAATAACAGTTTCTTTACTAAGTCACTGCCACATATTTTAGACTATGTTACATAAGTATCTCTATTCCTGATAACAGTTTTTGTGTTAGTCACTACATTAGTTACTACATCTTAATATAATAACAATCTACCCCTATATCTCAGTGGCTTACAAACAACAGAGAATTTATTGATTTCTCATGTTTCATGTTGGCTGCTGCTCTGATTTAGTGTCTTCTTAACTAAGGATCTAGTTAAGAGATCTAGAGTGATAGAGTGAGATCTAGAAAGATGAAACATCCACTATAGCAGACATGTCACTATTAAGACCAAGGTAAAAGTGCCATGGCAGAACCAATCAATGACTCTTTAAGGAAATCTGTTTATATATGGTTTTTTTTTTTTTTTTTTTGAGTGGAGTTTCGCTCTTGTTACCCAGGCTGGAGTGCAATGGCGCGATCTCGGCTCACCGCAACCTCCGCCTCCTGGGTTCAGGCAATTCTCCTGCCTCAGCCTCCTGAGTAGCTGGGATTACAGGCACGCACCACCATGCCCAGCTAATTTTTTGTAGTTTTTAGTAGAGACGGGGTTTCACCGTGTTGACCAGGATGGTCTCGATCTCTTGACCTCGTGATCCACCCGCCCCGGCCTCCCAAAGTGCTGGGATTACAGGCTTGAGCCACCGCACCCGGCCTATATATGGTTTTAATTGCTTCCACTCACATTCATTTTGATGAAGTAAGTCACGTAGCCTAGCTTGATGTCAATAGGGTGGACATATTTTATTCTGATCCTTATAGGGATGATAAGTAGCTAATTAGCTATAGAGAACTCTAATCTCTCACAGCTGTATTGTATTTTTATACTTTTTAAAAATGTAACTTGCAGTTATTGCATTTGAAAAGAGCTAAGTTAAACAAAAAGGTATGTTTCTTGAAACCAATTGCATAAGAATCATTTTCTGTGAGATTATGTTTATTCACAAAATAGGAATATGTTTATAATTCAATCTGAGAATCGAAAACAACTGTTTGAAATAATACGTACTAAACTTTTGATGATATCACAGTGGGAAGGCAAGTTCCAATCATAAATAATATACGTAAAATACTGTGGAAGCTATAACATAACATTAATTTAGGTGTCTGTTTTTGAATAAAGGGAAAATAGCCTAGCAAGGGAACAGTCTAGCAAGCATAGAAGGTAGGACATTTTGAAAAGGGAGGTAAATTTAAACTAAAACGGAAAAGATTGTGTGACCTATATATAAGAAGGGAATATGTATTTTTTAGTTTCCACTAAAAAGATGTGAC
This sequence comes from Cebus imitator, assembly GCF_001604975.1. Lineage (NCBI taxonomy): Eukaryota > Metazoa > Chordata > Mammalia > Primates > Cebidae > Cebus > Cebus imitator. The sequence goes on from NW_016107526.1 coordinate 2,211,051, forward strand.
CACAAAATGGTTAATATAATCTAAAATATCTTTCAAATTATTCTAAAAAGCATAACTGTGAGCCAAAGAATAGCAGATCTCCTCATGTTTTCTGTCATGTCACCTTCTGTACCGTTTGCAGGCATTAATAACCAATTATGGCTTTTTCCCATCTAGTAAGACAAGCCCTCAGGAAATCTCAGTACAATACTTATTGATACTTAAGACTTGGTTAAACTGCGTTTGAAAATTAGTGTTAATATTTAGATATCTATTCTTTGATTCTAAATATATAATAGAAAAAGAAGAAATAAAGACTAATTAAAAGACATGGTTGAAGTCCTTATTCTCTAACTAGGGAAACAAAATATTTTAAGGGATCGAGAGAAGACTTTAAAAACTAAGTATGAGTAAGTGTATTTACTATAAATCTAACTGATATACATATAGCCCCCAAAATATAGATGTTCCTCAACTTACAATGCGGTTACATCCTGATAAACTTATCATAAGTTGAAAATGTCATAATTCAAAAATGTATTTAATACACCTTACCCATCAAACAACATAGCTTAGCCTAGTCTACCTTACATGTGCTCAGAATGCATCCATTAGCAAAATCATTTAACACAGCCTATTTTTTAATAAAGTGTTGAATATTTCATGTAATATATTGAACACTGTACAGAAAGTGAAAAATGGAATGGTTGCATGGGAACTTGAAGTACAGTTTCTGCAGAACATGTATTGTTTTTGCACCAGTAAAAAGTTAAAATATTGTAAGTCAAACCATTATAAGTCAGGAACCATCTGTAATCTACTAGATTGCAGGAAACGGTATGGCTGAAGCAGGTAGTCTTCTCAGAAATGAATTTTTAGTTGGACTTTGGAAGAAAATTTTAAATTTGGGGGAAATGATTAGAAGGAGCATTTTAGAAGAGCTTCATAGTATGAATCAAGATACGAATTTCAGCTGTTCTAAGAAAAGAGCCAAGACTATTTTGATTGCAGTGCAGTGATGCATAGGAAGAATGAAAGGTGAAAGTTGGAAGGTAAAGAGAGTTTATGGAGAGCTCTGAATAACTGATTGATTCAGTCAATCCTCATTATTCGTGGGTTCCTCATTTGTGAATTTGCCTACTCACTAAAATTTATTTGTAACTGCAAAATCAGTACTCACAGTGCTTTTGTAACCATTCATTGATATGCACAGAACAGCAAAAAACTGTAATCATCTTATGTGCATATTCCCAGCTGAGGACAAACAAGGCAACAGCCTGACTTCTTGTTTCAGTTCTATTGCTATAGACAAGTGTTATTTCATAGTCTGTTTAGTGTCAGGTCATAGTTTTTACATTTAAATGAGGTATTTTAAAACAGAAACAAAGTTATATATTGATTATTTGGCAAAAATGTGGCCAGAGGCTTGCAGGAACCTAATTCTATATTTCCCCAAGGAACAATGGTTCAGTGTTCCTTAACTCGATATTCCCAGGAACTTTATAGAACATAATGACCACAAATAATGAGAATCAACTGAATATGTCATCTTCTAATAAATACAAAAAGCCCCTTTTATATCTTTATATTTTAGTTTATCCATGTTCTCAAGGCATCTGGTACCATCCTTTCCTTTAATATATAAATAAATAGACTTGAGCGTTTGCTTACAATGTGACAAGTCCAGCATCCACCACAACATTTCTGAAAATTTCTGGGGAGTAGGGTTTGATGGGAGTTGGCAGTGTTTCCTGTCATCTCTTATTCCAAAATACGGCACTTTGCCAGCCAAGACTTGTTTCCTATTTCAGTCCCACCCTGCTCAGAGTAAAAATAATTAGGGGGATTTTCTGTATTCTTCAATTATCAGTAACTTAAAATTGAATATGCAACAACCATTTACTGAAGGCTTAGAGATAACGACCAAGATGAATGATTAATCTGCAGAACTAGAAACATCTTAGAATTAAATATTAAACATCACTTTTCCTAAAAGTTCTTTAGCTGGCCCCCCACAGGCAAATGCATTCTTCTACTAGTCCTGTTCTAGCTTGAGGAGGTCCACATTTCTGTTCTCCTTCTCCTTCCATAACTCTCTCATCTGTTGTTTTATAAAGCAGAATAATTTGCCCTCTTCTTGTCTCAACCTTGCTGTTCCTTAACCCTCATTCCAGCCTAATCCAGATGCCCGTCTCCACATAATCAAAAGATCTATTAATGTATTTCCTCCAACATTAATAGATGTATTTCCATATTTTGGTGAAAATGTCATTGAGCAGTCATAGGAACAAAGGCAAGGGATGTAAAAGGCCTAAAGAATTCATGAAACCCTGACTACATGAAAGTTGAAAGAGCACTTATATACCTTCAATGTTAGGGACTCTGGCTCAGCCAGCAGACAGTTTTCAAAATAGGAAAATAATTTCCCACCTACTATATTAACATAATTTTTATGACTATATTTAATTGGCAAGAAAGTATTTCTTGAATTCAGCAGAAAACAGATTCACTCAGACTGCATAATGAAAGCTGTGATCCCATCAACCATTAAAAATTGATTTAGATTTATTTTTTATAGTATGGAGGAACCAAAACAGTATTTTCTTTCTCACTTGTTCCCATAAATATGGAAAATAGTTTGTCAGACTATCTTTACCTCCATAATGTAAATTTTTATTTTTTTAATATTTTGGTAGAAAATACTAATATTGGACCTTTTTGCCAAATAAAGCTTAGATTAAAATGTGGTTCTAACATTGTCTTCTGTTTATTATTAATAAAATTTGGGGATCTCCTGAACTTTTAAATATTTTCTTTAATATATTGAAGTGATTTGTTTAATGTTATGATGTATCTGAATTATACCTGTTTATAGGTTCTTTATAAACAAAATGGGGATTTAGTTGCTTCTATTTTAGTACTATAAATAATTAAATTCAGCACCACTAAAACCTTTATATTTAAAAAACTTTCAGTTTATTCTTCACCAACTCTTATCAGTTCTTAAATTGACTAGCTCCTATATTTGTACTAATTTCTCCACTTTTGGGGAAAATGTTATTTAACAGTCAAAGGAACAAAGGTCTAAAGAATTTATGAAACTTTGACTACATGAGAGTTTCTTAGAATTGACACTTAGTGAGCTCCTACCAGATTTGTTGTAGTGCCCTTTCTCAGATGGGTATCCATGATGGGAATATTTTTAAACTCATTATATGAGGCCAGCATTACCCTCCTATAAAAAACTTACAAGAAAACTACTAGTCAGTATCATTCATGAACATAGATGTAAAAATCCTCAAGAAAATATTAGCAAACTAAATCCAACAATGTATAAAAAGAATTATTTATATACCACACCACATAGGATTTATTTCAGAGATGCTAGGCTAGATCCATATTCAGAAATTAATATGATTTGTCATATGGTTTAAAGTAACAAAAGTCAATGTACACAATTACTTTCATTCCAGCCATTTCCCCTGGAGATCTAAGCTACATGTGCACACATAGCCTGCCTTCTGTGTTAATATGCGTGACATTTTACCAAATGTTTTATCATTGCTTAATGTATGTCTCAATCTTCTAGTCTCTGAGTATCCATCTCCTGACTGTCTGCTAAACCACTGCCTCATATTTTAGGTTTTTGTTATGACTACAAAATGCTTCTGCAAAAAGCTTTTACTG
>NW_016107526.1:2215031-2224377 GCF_001604975.1 Cebus imitator
TGAGCCACCTCACCCAGCCTCATGATTATATTTTCTTTTTTTTTTTTTTATAGACGGAGTTTCACCATGTTGGTCAGGCTGGTCTTGAACTCCCAACTTCAGGTGATCCACCCGCCTTGGCCTCCAAAGTGCTTGGATTACAGGCGTGAGCCACCACACCCGGCTAACGGTTTTTGTAGTACTTGGTAACACTAGCCACTATAACTGATAAACTCCAGATCTCAGTTGTTTTATGTGATAAATTTTTATTTCTCACTCAAGTGAAGTTCTAATTATCACATAGTTCTTTTGTAAATGGTAATCCAGAGATGCAGGTTCTCGCCATCTTGTAGCCCTATATCTTTCAGTATGTGGCTTCCACTGCCACTCATCTGCCTCAATCTGGAAGGGGAAAGAGTGTGGAGGATCACTAAATAAAGGATTTATTATATGGGCTAGCCCTGGAAGTGGCATATCTCACTTCTGCTTACATTCCTTTGGTTAAAACTTAGTCACATCGGTAATTCATATCTTCCTGCCACACCTAACTCACAGCAAGTATGGATATGTAGTCTAGCTAAGAACCTGGGAAGAATAATGGGTTTAGTTAGCAACTATAAGTAAATGGATATTAATACACTTTTTATCACTTTTGGAATTAAAATACCAAAAATTTCATGGTAGAAATTACAGGTTATTTATTTGGGTGGGGCACGGTGGCATACTATAATCCCAACGCTTTGGGAGGCTGAGGAGGAAGGACCACTTAATGTAAGAATTTAAGACCAGGGTGGGTAATAAAGTGATACCCCATCTCTACCAAAAAAAAGAAAAAAAGAAAGAAAAAGAAATTATAGGTACTTTGATCTGAATTATGCTAGCTGTTAGCCTGGCTCTTGGGGATGGAGGAAGTAAGTTATGGTTGGTATAGTTCTAACTAAATATTAACCAAACTGTAAAAGCATAGATTTCCATCAGACATTGGAATTTAAGTCACTGAGCACTTGCTTTGTGTCTAATATGGCATGTACTATAGTACAGTAATAATTTCCTGATTTTCCATTAGAAAATTTACCTTTACCCCATTTATAACCAGATCTATGTGCTTTGATTACATTAAATGATTCACTGTCAGTTATCTCCCTGAGTATAGGGTTTTTCCTAAGAATAGGTAAACAAATGGCTCTCTTTGGGCAAGTGAAAGAGAATGGATATCTGAGATTAAACAAGAACCAATGGCAAAGACCCTCTTTATTTCTTTGGATAGTATGATAATACAAGTATGCGAGACTTGCAGCTGCCAGAGCCATTTGAGGGTATAAGGGAGAGAGAATGAAGCTGCTAGGCATTAGGAAAAAATTGTCATCACAGATAGCAAAACAAGAAAATTCAGGTTCTTAGAGATGTCCTTTAGGCCACTGAGTTAATTCTTACTTGAAACTAGATAACCTGGATTTTTTCAATTTCTTATACCAACACATTCCATTTTAATTGTTGAGCCACATTGAGTTCCGTTTTCGGCCACTTGTAATAAAAAGATTTCTAACAAGATCTCCTCTTAAATAGCACATCCTCACAGAAGACTTTTTGGACCTGTGACTAATTAGAGTTCCTCTGTTTTATGGTTTCTTAGCACCCTCTTATTCTCCTCCATTACACTAAAAGCCCTATGCTATATCGTCAGAGTCTGGGACAGTACCTGGTACATGGTAGACACTCAAATATTTGTTAAGCATACATAAAGATAAGAACCTGAGTTAGGAAGTAGCAAAAAAATAAGGGGAAACATCAAACCACAGGAAAGCAGAGCAGAGCATCTCTGTCCAATCAAGACGTTTAGCATCAAAAACTGTTGGTGGGATTCATTGCAACTTGATACTTTGCAGTGTCATCAGTCAATCGTTCAGCATCAGTAAGGCAACATAGCTTGGGTTCCATTTCCCTGATTGTTAGCAATTATCTCTACTTTTTTTTTTTGCTAGAAAATACCCACACAGGAGCAGAAGTAGGTGGTACCAAAATCAAAATACCAACAACATGTCCCTTAGACATGGTTGCATGTGTGTAGGCCTGGCTCAGATTGCAAAGATAGCACAGGAACCTCAAAAGCTGCTGCCATGTTCAATGAGACCTCACCTCTGGGGTCTTCCAGTAGCTCTTCTCATTTTAAATGAAGTTATTTATCACCTAATAGAGCTGTAAATAAAAGCTGATTGATCTATAAATTGGTACTATGAAATATCTATGTGTGGCTTTTTGAAGTAAATTCAGGTTGACTATTCCTTACCTAAAATGCTTGAGACCAGAAGTTTTTCAGATTTGGGGTATTTTCAGAATTTCGAATATTTGTATGAACATAGTAAGATATCTTAGATATAGGACCCAAGTCTAAACATGAAATTTATTATTCATATACATATTATACACATAGGCTGAAGGTAAATTTTTAACCTTTTTTAGCTTTTAGGTTCAGGTGTAGATGTGCATGTTTGTTAAATAGGTAAATTGTGTGTCATGGGGTTTTGTTGTACAGATTATTTAATCACCCAGATAAAGAGCTTGGCACCCTATAGGTGGTTTTTTTTGCTCCTCAACGTCTTCTCTCCCTTTACACATAAATAGACTCCTGTGTCTGTTATTCCCTTCTTTGTGTCCACATGTACTCAAAGCTTAGTGCCTACTTGTAAGTGAGAACATGTGGTATCTTATTTTCTGTTCTGTGTTAGTTTGTCTAGGACAATGGCCTCCAGCTCCATCTACATTGTTGAAAAGAACATGATCTCATTTTTTATGGCTGCATGGTATTCCATGGTGTATATGTACTACATTTGCTACATCAGTCTACCACTGATGGGCATTTAGGTTGATTCCATGTCTTTGCTATTGTGAATAGTGCTGCAATGAACATAATGTGTATATATGTCTTTATAGTAGAACAATTTATATTCCTTTGCATGTATACTCAGTAATGGGATTGCTGGGTCGCATGGTAATTCAGCTTTGAGTTCTTTGAGAAGTCACCAAACTGCTTTCCATAATGGCTGAACTTGTTTACATTCCCACCAACAGTGTATAAGCATTCCCTTTTCTCTGCTACCTCACCAGCATCTATGATTTTTTGACTTTCTAATAACAGCCATTCTGACAGGTGTGAAATGGTATCTTGTGGTTTTGATTTGCATTTATCTAATGATTAGTCATACTGAACATTTTTTCATATGCTTCTTGGCCATGTGTATGTCTTCTTTTGAAAAGTGTTTGTTCATGTCCTTTGCTCATTTTTTAACGGGGTTGTTTTTTGCTTCTTAAGTTTCTTACACATTCTGGATATTAATAAACTTCTTAAGTTTCTTACACATCCTTTGTTGGATGCATAGTTTGAAAATATTTTCTCCCATTTTGTAGGTTGTCTGTTTACTCTGTTTAACAGAGTTTATGTACATTGAACCATCAGTAAGCAAAGGCGTCAGGTGTGAAATTCCACTTGTGTTATTTTAGCACTCAAAAACTTTCAGATTTTGGATTAGGGATGCTAAACCTGTACTAAATAATGTTTCTCCCCTGCCTTTCTAAAATCTACAGCATGGCAACATTTTTTTACACTTCTTTGAGCTTTTATTTCTTTGGGTCTCAGGTAGATAGAATTTATCACTATTTAGATCCTACGTTGAATTTTTACCCTAAATAATCTTATTTACTATTATCATCGATATTGCTAATTTATTAAGTACTTATAAACTCTAATATAGTACCTAATAGATGTCTAGTGCCAAATCTTCTATGCTTTCTGTCTCCTAATATGTCAGTTCTTATTACACTTTTTGGTCTTAAGATCCCTTTACAATCTTAAAATTATTTGAGAGCCCAAAAGAGCTTTTGTGTACATGGATTATAAATATTTACCATATTAGAAATTAAAACTAAGAAAAAATTGGGATATTTATTCATTCATATAAAGATAAACTATTGCCTTACAAGAGCTCCTGAAGGAAGCACTAAACACGGAAAGGAACAAACAGTACTAGCCACTGCAAAAATGTAACAAATAGTAAAGACCATCGACACTATGAAGAAACTGCATCAACTAACAGGCAAAACAACCAGCTAGTATCAAATGGCAGGATCAAATTCACACATAACAATATTAACCTTAAATGTAAACAGACTAACTGCCCCAATCAAAAGACACAGACTGGCAAATAGGATAAAAAGGCAAGACCCATCAGTGTACTGTATTCAGGAGACCCATCTCACATGGAAAGACACACATAGATTCAACATAAAGGGGTGGAGGAAGATTTACCAAGAAATGCAGAGAAAAAAAAAAAAAAAAAAGCAGCAGAGGTTGCAATCCTAGTCTCTGATAAAACAGACTTTAAACCAACAAACATCAAAAGACACAAAGATGGGCATTACATAATGGTAAAAGGGTCAATGCAACAAGAAGAGCTAACTATCCTAAATATATATGCACCCAATATAGGAACACCCAAATACATAAAGCAAGTTCTTAATAACCTACAAAGAGACTTAGAATCGCACAAAATAATAGTGGGAGACTTGAACACTCTACTGTCAATAATAGACAGATCAACGATACAGAAAATTAACAAGGATATCCAGGACTTGAACCCAGATCTGGACCAAGCACACCTAATAGACATCTGTAGAACTCTCCACCCCAAATCCAGAGAATATAATTCTCAGCACCACATTGCACTTAGTCTAATTGGAAGTAAGTCACTCCTCATCAAATGCAAAAGAACAGAAATCATAACAACCAGTCTTCAGACCACAGTGCGATCCAGTTGGAACTCAGGATTAAGAAACTCATTCAAAACCCCACAACTACATAGAAGCTGAACAACCTGCTCCTGAAAGACTAATGGATAAATAATGAAACTAAGGCAGAAATAAAGATGTTCTTCAAAACCAACGAGAACAAAGACACAATGTATCAGAATCTCTGGGAAACATTTAAAGCAGTGTCTAGAGGAAAATTTATAGCAATAAATGCCCATATGAGAAGTGGGGAAAGATCTAAAATCAACACCCTATCATCAAAATTAAAAGAGCTAGAGGAGCAAGATCAAACAATTTCAAAAGCTAGCAGAAGACAAGAAATAACTAACATCAGAGCAGAACTGAAGGACATAGAGACACAAAAAACCCTTCAAAAAAAATCAGTAAATCCAGGAGCTGGTTTTTTGAAAAGATCAACAAAATAGACTAGTAGCCAGACTATAAAAAAGAAAAGAGAGAAGATTCAGATAGATGCAATAACAAACGATAAAGGGGATATCGCCACCGATTCCACAGAAATACAAACTACCATCAGAGATTACTACAAACAACTCTTTGCACATAAACCAGTAAATCTAGAAGAAATGGATAAATTCCGGGACACTTACACCCTTCCAAGATTAAACCAAGAAGAAGTTGAATCCTGGAGTAGACCAATAACAAGGTCTGAAGTTGAGGCATCAATTAATAGCCTGCCTACCAAAATAAGTCCAGGACCAGACAGGTTCACACCCGAATTCTACCAGACATACAAAGGAGAGCTGGTACCATTCCTTTTGAAACTATTCCAAACAATACGAAAAGAGGGAATCCTTCCCAAATCATTTTATGAGACCAACATCACCCTGATACCAAAACTGGGCAGAGACACAACTAAAAAAGAAAATTTCAGACCAATATCGATGATGAACATCAATGCAAACTTGTTCAACAAAATACTGGCAAACCAAATGCAACAGAACATCAAAAAGCTTATCCATCAGGATCAAGTAGACTCCATCCCAGGATGCAAGGCTGCTTCAACATACGCAAATCTATAAACATAATCCATCACATAAACAGAACCAAAGGCAAAAACCACGTGATTACCTCAATAGATGCAGAGAAGGCCTTCGACATAATTCAGCAGCCCTTTATGCTAAAAACTCTCAATAAACTAGGTATCAATGGAACGTATCTCAAAATAATAAAAGCTATTTATGACAAACCCACAGACAATATCATACTGAATGGGCAAAAACTGGAAACATTCCCTTTGAAAACTGGCACTAGACAAGGGTGCCCTCTCTCACCATTCCTATTCATCAAAGTATTGTAATTTCTAACCAGAGCAATGAGGCAAGCGCAAAAGAAATAAAGAGTATTCAGTTAGGAAAAGAGGAAGTCAAATTGTCTCTATTTGCAGACGACATGATTGTATATTTAGAAGACCCCATTTTCTCAGCCCAAAATCTCCTTAAGATGATAAGTAACTTCAGCAAAGTGTCAGGATACAAAATTAATGTGCAAAAAATCACAAGCATTCCTATCTGCCAATAATAGACAAACAGAGAGCCAAATCATGAGTGAACTCCCATTCACAATTATTACAAAGAGAATAAAATACCTGGGAATACAACTTAACAAAGGACGTGAAGGACCTCTTCAAGGAGAACTACAAACCACTCCTCAAGGAAATAAGAGAGGACACAAACAGATGGAAAAACATTCCATGCTCATGGTTAGGAAGAATTAATATTGTGAAGATGGCCATACTGCCCAAAGTAATTTACAAATTCAATGCTATCCCCATTAAGCTACCACTGACCGTCTTCACAGAACTGTACAAAACCACCTTAAACTTCATATGGTACCAAGAAAGAGCCTGTAGAGCCAAGACAATCCTAAGCAAAAAGAACAAAGCTGGAGGCATCATGCTACCTGACTTCAAACTATGCTACAAGGCTACAGTAATCAAAGCAGCATGGTACTGGTACCAAAAGAGAGATATAGACTAATGAAACAAAACAGAGGCCTCAAAGGCAACACCACACATCTACAACCATCTGATCTTTGAACAAACCTGACAAAAGCAGTGGGGAAAAGATTCCTTGTTTATTAAATGGTGTTGGGAAAACTGGCTAGCCATGTGCAGAAAGCTGAAACTGGACCCCTTCCTTACACCTGACACAAAAATTAACTCCAGATGGATTAAAGATTTAAACATAAGACCTAATACCATAACATCCCTAGAAGAAAAGCTGGGTAATACCATTCAGGACATAGGCATAGGCAAGGACTGCATGACTAAAACATCAAAAGCAATGGCAACAAAAGCCAAAATAGACAAAGGGATCTAATTAAACTTAAGAGCTTCTGCACAGCAAAAGAAACTATCATTAGCATGAACTGGCAACTAACAGAATGGGAAAAGATTTTTGGAAGCTACCCATCTGACAAAGGGCTGATATCCTGAATCTACAAAGATCTAAAACAAATACAGAAGAAAAACAACAAACCCAATCAAAAAGTAGGCGAAAGATTTGAACAGACACTTTTCAAAAGAAGACATTTATGTGGCCAATAAACACATGAAAAATGCTCATCATCACTCGTCCTTAGAGAAATGAAAATCAAAACCACATTGAGATACCACCTCATGCCAGTTAGAATGGTGATCATTAAAAAATATGGAGATAACAGATGCTGGAAAGTATGTTGAGAAGTAAGAATGCTTTTACACTGTTGGTGGGAGTGTAAATTAGTTCAACCACTGTGGAGGACTGTGATTCTTCAGGGATCTAGAAATAGAAATACCATTTGACCCAGCAATCCCATTACTGGGTATATACCCAAAGGATTATAAATCATTCTGTTATAAAGACACATGCACATGTATGTTCATTGTGGCACTGTTTTCAATAGCAAAGACTTGGAACCAATCCAAATGCCCATCAGCGATAGACTGGATAAAGAAAATGTGGCACATATACACCATGGAATACTATGCAACCATAAAAAAGGATGAGTTCATGTCCTTTGTAGGAACATGGATGAAGGAAGAAACCATCATTCTCAGCAAACTGACACAAGAACAGAAAACCAAACACCACACGTTCTCACTCATAAGTGAATGTTGAACAATGAGAATACATGGACACAGGAGATTGGGAAGGGATAACATTAGGAGAAATATCTAATGTAGATGATGGGGGGATGGAGGCAGCAAACCACCGTGGCATGTATATGTTATACCTATGTAATAATCCTGCAAGATCTACACGTGTACCCCAGAACTTTAAAAAAAAAATCACATCGAAAAGTGAGCAAAGGATATGAACAGACAATTCTCAAAAGAAGACATGTATGCAGCCAACAAACATGCAAAAAAGCCTAACATGACTATTAGAGAAATGCAAATCAAAAGTACAATGAGGTACTATCTCATGCCAGTCAGAATGGCAGTTATTAAAAAGCCACAAAACAATAGATGCTGGCGAGGCTGTGGAGAAATAGGAACACTTTTACACAGTTGCTCACACACACACACACACACATATATATATATATATGTGTGTGTGTGTATATATATGTGTGTGTGTGTGTGTGTGTGTATCTGTGTATATATATATATAACAGATACTGTATCTATATATAACAGAATACTATTCAGCCATAAAAATGAATGAAATAATGGCATTCCCAGCAACCTGGATGGAACTAGAGACCATTATTCTAAGTGAAGTAACTGAGGAACAGAAAACCAAACATCATACGTTCTCACTCATAAGTTAGAGCTAAGCTATAAGGATGCAAAGGCATAAGGAAAGACACAATAGACTTTAAGTACTCAGGGGGAAAGGGTGGGAAGGGAGTAAGGGATAAAAGACTACAAATTGGATTCAGGTTATACTGCTCAGGTGATGGGTGCACCAGAATCTCACTAATCACCACTGAGGAACTCACTCATGTAAGCAAAACTACCTGTTCCCAAAAAAACTGTGAAAATAAAAAATGAAACAAAAATAATTCAAAAAAGAGGACAATAAGGAATATGAGAAAGCATTGTTAAATAAATAGCCAAAGAATGAAAATAAGCAGAATAATAAAATATAGTTAAAATGCATAGATTAATTCAGTTTTAGCGAACATGTTCCTGACTAGTAGAGGCAGAGAGCAGTCTTTGTGTTTTGGAGTTGAGGATAAAATGTCCTGTTTATAAGGAGGAGATTGTAGATACTGAACTTCAACTATTTTTGTTAACAATTAAGATTAATCTTAAGAATACAAATAGGATATAGGCTGGACGTGGTGGCTCACACCTATAATCCCAGCACTTTGGGAGGCCAAGGCAAGTGGATCACTTGAGCCCAGGAGTTCAAGACCAGCCTGGCCAACATGGTGAAACCCCGTCTATACTAAAAATACAAAAAATAGCCGGGCGTCGTGCTGCATGTCTGTAATCCCCACTACTCGGGAGGCTGAGGCAGGAGAATCACTGGAACCCAGGAAGCAGAGGTTGCAATGAGCAGAGATCATGCTACTGCACTCCAGCCTGGGCGACAGAGCAAGACTGGGTCTCAAA
>NW_016107526.1:2224437-2295033 GCF_001604975.1 Cebus imitator
AAAAAAAAAAAAAAAAAAAAAAAAAAAAAAAAAAAAAAAAAAAACACCAAATAGGATATACTAATAACAGGAAACACTTAGACACTGTTTTAAATGCCTGGTTTGAGAAAAATATTCTCAAGGCTTTAGCAAAAACTACAGAACCTATAGAGAAAAGGCAAAAGGGATAGGATAGGGGAGGATGGAGAAGTATGGCTGTGGCTTACATTTTTTGATAATTAATTACTATGTTCCAGGTATCATACTAAATGTATTAAGTGGACTACCTTAAAGTCTCCATTTCCAAGAACCTACTGGTAATGTTTTAGGTGGATGCAAAGGTAATTGCAGTTTAATGGCAAAGTACTTTTGTACCAACCTAATATTATTGGTGACTTTAAGCAAAATAACACCACCAATTTTACCATAGGCTAATTGATATAAATAAGTTGAGTTTATACAGCCTATTTGTGATCACAAAAGAATCAGCAAACTTCTAAAGACCAAAACACTTATAATATTAAACACTGAAATAAATGTGAGCTATACATACATTAACAAAAGACAAATAAAAACAAGATAATTACTTGAACCTGTCCTGGCAGCTCAGGGTACAAGCCAGGAACCAGGCCTGGACAGGATACCATCCCATCACAGGGCACACTCACATACATCCACACTCACTCCAACTGGGACCATTTACACACGCCAGTGCACCTAACGTGCACATCTTTGGCTATGAGACGAAACTGGATTACCCAGAGGAAAACCCACACAGGGACAACATGCTAACTCCACACAGAAGCAGCCCCAGCTGGAAATCATTTTTTTTTTTTCTGATCAACGTTATAACAAGACAACGTTGAATGAAGTGACCTTATTCAAGAACCTGCTATATCTTTCTCCTAACTATTCCATTTGGGAGGGAGAGAGTCTCATCATGTTTCCCCAGTAGCAAGGCTAATCCCATAATTACTCTCAGCTTCTCTGCTTTGCTTTCCTCCTGACACCCCTTAGGCTTTTGCTCCTTCTTTGAGGTCCAGGAAGACACAAAATACAGAATAGAGATTGTTCCATGCACAGTATGAGGATGAAGTATGATGCCTTCTGCCTTCACTTTTTTTCATCATATGTGTATGCTCATATTAAAACTCTATAACCTTGTGACAACCAGCTTATTTGCTGTGACAGGAATGAGGTAGATAGAGAATCTGTAATTCTGGGACTGGTACACCTAACACCTATCCAGTGTCGATTAAGCCAAAATACAGGTATACTTAATATATTTAGGTATATTTTAGCACTTAGCACTATGTCTCAATACTAAAATGAAAAATAGGCTTCTGGGTTTCCATGTACATTTTTAGTTTCTTCACCTTGAAAGGTAGCATTTCTGTCACTTTGAATATGCCACAAACAGATTATATGCTTCTCAAATATTTTTGTTCATTTTAACAAAATATAAAGGCTATCTTAAAGAAACTAATCTCATACTAAATTAAGAAAAAAATTCCTTATGTTTTGCAGACTTTGAATAATGAGATGAGTACAGATGAAGACAATGAATATGCAGAAGAAAAGGATAGCTACATCTGTGCAGTGTGTCTGGACATTTATTTCAACCCTTATATGTGTTACCCTTGCCACCACATCTTCTGTGAGCCCTGCTTACGCACTCTGGCCAAAGACAATCCTTCAAGCACGCCATGCCCATTGTGTCGGACAATTATTTCTAGAGTCTTTTTCCAGACAGGTAACTATTCTCTTTCATTAACTTAATTGTCTGATTATTCTACCTCTTTGTTATAGTTCTAAAGGTATTTTATAAATTATTAAAACATTATTGAAAATCACATATAGCATAATTTGTTATTCTCCAGATTATAAAACAGTACTTACCCAACTCATAAAACTGTTAGAATCATAGATGAGAATAGATTCTCATCTCAAATTTCTTACGTGACACTCAGATCTTTTCTAAAACACCGTAACTAGTAGTTGTTCCATCTTGGACTTTTCTAGTGTTAAGGAAGTTTCATTTGAAGCAGTGCTGTTGATTGTTAATTCCTCATGTCTGCCTTCCACTACTCCTTATTCTTTGGCTCTTGTTATTTCCTCTGGAGTCACAGAGAATAAATTTATAAATATTTAAGTATAATTATTACATCTTTCCCCCAAACTCCAAATCTTCTCAACCTTCTTAATGTACTTAAGGTCTTTCTCCTTGGACAGGAAAAAAAGTCAAATTGGAGCAAGGATTTGTCGACCTAATTTTCATGTAAAGATGTAATATAACACAAAATTTAAAACACTAATGAAGAGATAATAACTAGTGGATATGGAACATAGAGAATGACTAAGGGTAGAATGATAGAATTCACTACTGTGTGCCAAATGTTAGGTGGGAAATTTTCCATCTTCACATTCTCCTCTCAGCCATAAATGAGCCACATGAGGATCCAAGAATGTACTGAATTAACAGTAAATTCATAGTAAAACTGAAGAGAATATATGGTATATCTTTCTTCCCTCAAGGAAATCCAAGACCCCACCACATGGGAGAATCAGATTATTAAAGCAAGCTTTGACTGTCGTATCCCACCAGCTGCATAAAGGCTTGCAAACCTTTATAGGCTTAGTAATCAAACAAAGAAGAGAAACTAAAACTATGCCTCTCTGTTCTACCTAGTGCATGTAGACTGCAGCACAGAATCACTGCACTGAGCTTAGGCAGATCTAGAGACAAAAGGACTTGTCAAGCACAGCAACTCTACCCAGTTGAGAAATGTGGTCAGGACACCAGGATGTCATCAGTCTCACCAGGCAGTTCATTTACTCTTTTCATAGGGAAGGCCAATTAAAGGATACAGAAAGGAAAGGAAGCACTTCCGTGAGAGGATCCAACCTTACTGGAAGTTCTTCTCTGGCCTCTGGCTGGAATGTTGAGATGTGGGCGAAAAGGTGTTCTTTTCTACTACCAGATCTCTTGCCGGGTCCTTTGGGGTGATGAAAAAGAGGAGCACCAATAACACCACTTTCTCAGTGTTGTCTCTGGCCAGCTTTACAAGCAAACATATACTAAAAACTTGTTTTGATAGGAAGCATCTAGGCAATGTACAGTGTCTAGGCAAATGTTGTCCCTGCCTTCCATGATCTCACTTAACACTGGTCGTGGTTATAAAATTTATTTTCTTCAGGTCTTAAAACGGTAATGAATCAAATCTTTCTTGGTTCAGTTATTAAAACAACAATTTCATATTTTCCTTTATTTTCAAAATCAGTTATTCTAAAATAAATCATATTAGGAATACTTACAGTCTCTTCCAATGTATACTATATTTGGTTGTGTGCTATCATTTAAAGGCTGATAATAATGGGAATATTCTACTTATTTATACTCTACCTCAAAAAGATTTGAGATTTTTTTAAAATACACTTAATGAAGTGCAGGACAAGGGAATTATGAATTGAAATAGATTACAAAAATCAGGTGAGGGTAGGTAGACAGATACATAAGCCTATGATCCTACATAGTATTTTATTTTTAATGGCAAAAACCACAATTACTTTTGCACCAACCTAATATAATTAGATGAAGTATTTGCTTATAAATTTGCTTTTGCTGACTGCCTAAAGAAAAATAAAAGTCAGTACACAAAGGATTCTCAGGATCCATGAAAAAAAAGCATACCAGCTTCTCAATAAGCACAGGTTTTTCTGGCAATTATCTTTAAAAATTTCTTTTTTGTTATTTCCCCTCTAGGGAATATTGGGGGAGAGAGAGTAGGCAATGTCCTCAAAAACACAGTCAGAGCAAATGCAACGCCAGGTTTTCTGACATTGTAGCTCATGCTATTTTTTGATAAAAACTGAGGCAATATCAGAGTATAAATTAGGGAAAGTAACATTGCTAGTAGCCGAAGAATGTGATTCAGTTTTCTTACAAAAATGACGTGATATTATATAGATAGTACAGTTTCATTACAGGAAAAATTAGAAAATATAAACAAGTAAAATTGTGAGCTCAAAATTAGCCATATTTCTATCATTTAAAAATAGTGAGTATACTTCCAGAATATATTAGAATCTTTTTTTTTTTTACCCCCCCCCAAAAAAAATCCGATTATATTGTACATATGGTCTTTAAGCTGTTATGTTTAACTTGAAGTTCTTGTGATTATATTATGGGACATTTAGTTTATTTATTTATATTTATTTACTGATATATGTAGATAAATATTTGAGCACATTACATAGTACTTCCTTGAGATGAATTTCCAGAAGTAGAAATGGTAGTTAAAGCCTACATATTTTTAAGGGCACATATATATTGTAAAATTACACTCAAATTGTTGTAACCAGAAGTGTGTGAGGGCTTGTCTCTAGAGTTTTGACTATCCTAATTTTCCTTGTTAAATTTGTGACCAGGAGGATTTTTTATATTTGGTGTCAACTGTTGTCATAGATGGCAAATAACTTTTCCTTTTTGTCATTTGTACTTCAATTAATTTTGTTTATGGTATTTTTTGAATGTGCAGAATTTCTGTATTTATGCAGTGACCATGTAGTGACCTTTGCTATTATTATTTATAATTTCAAAGCTAGTTATGAAAAGGCCTTCCCCACTACCGAATTAAATAAACATTCTCTTTCCCTGCATTTGTTTAAGGTTTCATTTTGTCCTCATGTCCCCACATATAACTGCCGTCCATTTATTCTGGTACATGGTTTGGTAAATAATAAAGTACATTTTTTCAGTTCTTTAGGCAAGTGTCCTGGCAACATTTGTTGAACAGTCTACTCTTACTATGTTGATTGTATTTCTTTAAAAAGCAATTTAATAATTTCTAAAGTGTTCTTTGGCAGTCTTTCTTTTCATCTTTATCTTGTCCTATACTATTATTCCTCTTTTATAATTATTCGAGCACTTATGTTTTAATTACTCACAAGTGAATTATCTAAATTTGGAGGTAATTGGCATTTTAATTGACACTTTTATAATATTGAGTGATTGTTGTCATGGTATATCACCTCTCAATAAAGTTCCAAAATTTCCTTCCTAAAGACTCTGCACATTTCTTATTAGCTTTATGCCTATATATTTTTGTTGTTGCTATTGTAAATGAGATTTTTTTCCCTCATTTAGTTTTTGCTTCTTTTGATATTTTAGGAAACTTAGTTTGCCAGTCTTAGACTTTTCTGTTACCAGTCACCTTACTGAACCCTCAGAGTTATTTATTAAATAATTTAATTAGTATGTCAGCTACCTCAATTGTCACCATTCAAATTGTGTATAAACCAGGGACAGTTACTGTCATGGGATCTTTTTAAAGTGGGAAAGCTGTCATTTTCTAAAGGAAATCAAGATGTGTGTACAATAAGGGATTAGTTGTAACAGTTCTATTAACAGTAGCTCAATGAATAGAAATATAATGAAGTTCCTCCCAGATTTACTCCATTCAGTGCTCTTTAGCAGATTAATGACTTTAAAACTGAACTATAACATTAATATCTTGCTTAAATTACTTTACACTGTTAGCTGTTGAGAAGTTGATGTGGGATCGGATGTGTACAGGAAAGGGTAGAAACATTAATATCTTTTTTTTTTCATGGAAGTTAAGGTATACTGTTCAAAGTTGATAAAAAAAAATTATTGGTGTTCACTGTTGGTTGCTAATTAGTATGCATAACCTCCTTCTTTCTTCTTAACATAACCCTGAGTATTCAACTATTCCAGCATAGACCAGGTTGCTCTTGGTAGCAGACCCCATCCTCTGCTCCTGGGTAATCTATCCCCTTTGCCAGTAATTGGTTCACAAATGGGCATGTGGTCGTTTTGGTCAAGGAGATGGGGAGAAGGTTTGTCTTTGCTTTTAAGACATGAAGTGAAGAAACCATTATCTCTCCCTTTGGACATAAACAAGAAAGTATATAACAGGGATAGTTATAAGGAGCCATCTTATAAGACTTAGTATGAAGTCTTATTTTTGGATTGTAGAACTTAAGACAGACCTGAATATGGGGTCTTGATGACACTGTTGAACCACTGATTCAGCCAAGTTTGAAGCCCATGTTTCCATACATGAAATATTAAATTTGTTAATTAACTAAGTTTAAGTAAACTTTAGGTTAGTTTCAACTAAGAGCAACCTAACTGATAAAAGCATACCAATTATAACCAGTAAACAAACTACAAATTATATAATTCACAAATATTTGATTGATGAGAAGGGAGGAAAGTAGTTTTTAAAACTTGTATCTCCTTAGAAGGAAATTAATAGTAAAATTTATAAATGAATAAATAATTCTGGATTAGTGCTATGAGAAGCTCAGTGGACACTTACCCCAGCAAAAGCAACATTTAGCTGGTGAAAATTATTTTTTTAAAGATTAGAAATTATCCTAAAGACATACAGCAAATGAAGCATTTATTCAAAAACATCTACTAAAATCTGCTATTATAGGTAAGAATGACAGCCTGTAGCATTCCAGATAGGACCAGCTTTCAAACCCCTCATTGCTAGCTCAGTGTGACAAAAGTTGTAATTCAAGTCGGTATTACTAGGAAGATGGATCTCTCTCCATCCATTCTCCCATTCGCTAGTCTAGTGCTACAGTTTCACCCCAGGAGAAGTAGACCACTGATAACACTTATCCTCTCAGCTTCATGTTGCAGAAGCTGTATTCCAGACAAGCACAGCCAAGAGCACTGGAGCTCCCTTCCCCACCTATCCCCCACTTGTAAGGCGAAACTCTACTCCAGACACATCAGTCTTAGTCCAGTTTGCTTATAGGACAGAGGTCCCAAGTCAGAAGAGCCAAGCCAAACCAAAGAAGATCAGGAGTTACCATTCCTGCCCAGTGCCCTACTCATAGAGCAGAAGTGTTATACTGGGAGAAAGAGACCACTGTTCCTGTGCCCAGCTCTAATGCAGTGGTGCAGAGATTTTGCCAAAGGGAGGAGACAGACACTAAGAACAGAAAGCTCTGCAGCTCTATCTAATTGAACTATTGAACTGATTTTAATCAGAACAGTATGCAGGGAAATTCTTGCCTATGAATTGTGTGTTGTTGAAAACAATGGAGTTTTTGGTGGTAAACAAATTAGGGGAGACTGGTAGCTCTGGTAGCAAAAGGCAAAATAATAAACTAGAAGATAATCAGAGAAAGAGACAGCTAAGAAGAGCCTTCCTAAGGTGCAGCAAACCACAGACTGGCAGCACAGGGCCCCTGCCAAAGAGGTGGACTTTAAATGAATCAGACTATAAAGCAAGTTATGCCCCAGGGAATTGTTAGAAACGGTAGAGCAATCACGAAGCAATTAGTAGAGTCTAACAGCTGAGTGTGATACTAATAAAGACAGAAGCTTAAAGGAGAGATTAGGGAAAGAGACAGCCAAAGAGAATGTGGCTACAGCTATGTACAGTCATCCTTGGTGATCAGGGAGACTGGTTGCATACCTGAGGCTGTATTCTGGAGTAACATCAGAGGCTACACATAGTAGGGGAAATAGACTTCGATAAACTAATTCATTCAAGTTACCAAACATAAAAGAAAATAACTAAAGCCGCAGTAGGAGAGTGCAGAAGAAAGCCATACATCTATGGTTAACTGATTTTTGACAAGAGTTCTAACAATTAGCCTTTGTGTCATTTCACAAAATGGCACTGGGACAACTGGATACCCACATGCAGAAGAATGAATTTGAACCCCTACCACCTGCCACGTATATATGTTAACGCGGTGTAGAAAAACTAAATGTGAGAGTTGAAAATATAAAACTCTTAGAAGAAAACATACAGACTTTTGTGAACTAGGATTAAGGAGCAGCTCCTTAGATATAACACCTAAAGTATAAACAGCCAAACAAACAATAAATTAGAATTAAAGTTAAAAACTTCCTTGCTTTAAAGAATTTATCAAGAAAGTAAAAAGACAACCACAGAATGAAAGGAAATACTTGTAAATCATGTGTATGGTAAGGATCTAGTATCTGGGATATATAAAGATCTCTTATAACTTAATAAAAAGACAAATAACCCAACAGAAAAATGGGCAAAAGATTTGATTAGACAGTTCTCCAAATAAGATTTTAAAATACCCAATAAGCATATGAAAAGATGCTCAACATCATTAGTTAATAGAGAAATGCAAATTAAAAGTATAATGAGATATCACTTCACACCCACCAGCATGGCTACAATCAAAAAGGTAGAAAGAAATAAGTGTTGGTGGGGATATAGAGAAATTGGGACTTCTGTATATTGCAGGCTGGAATTATAAAATGTTCAGTCACTTCAGAGAACAGTAGAACAAATTTTCAATTTTGCAAACTCCAAGTATGCTTGTGGGTTGTGAAAAGTTCTGGAGTGTCCCAAATTAACTAGAGTTTTTCTTGTTGTTTGTGGAAATAAGGATTCCAGTGTAGATAGGGCTGAGGAATACCTTAGGATGGGTGGGAGACTTCACATTCATTGACTGATAACCTCACATCTTTTCGTACTAGGGGCTACCACATTTTAAAAGTGGGCCTGTTCAGAGAGCTACTATGTGCTTTCCAAAAGAATCTGCAGACCAAGGAAGGGAAAAGGGCATGACTTACAAGCCTTATGTGGAATGGGGTTATCCCGGTGAAAGGATCTCTCCCACAAAGAGACCATTGTCTTGGGTTGAGAGGATCCATCGTCTTTTCTTGTTGACTTTAGCACTGCAGCCCTCAAACCAAGTATGCCATTTCTCCCATTGTGTACTGACTCTGGAGGGCATTCCTATCCTCCTGCAAGCATTCCTACTAACAGACCCAGTTTTAGCTGTTCAGATCCCAGCCTATAGTCACATAGAAAATAGGAGGGTTTCATGTATTGCAAGAGGAGCCGCAGGGTCATTGCTACCTACCTCCCCACACTGAAATCCCTCACTGCTGTCACCCCCACTCCAATTCACAATGCACCCCACACCTCATCAAGGAAGATTTCTTTTATTGTGACGTTATTTTTCTCCCTCTCCCTTTAGACCATATACCACCCCTAACACCACTACTCATAGGCCTTTATATAGTGGAACCAGGTGCTGATGAGCAGATGGTGTATGGTCTAAAGGGAGGGGTCGAACCTTCCTCTTGCTTTAGACCATACACCACCCCTAACACCACTACTCATGGCCTTTATATAGTGGAACCAAGTGCTGATGGTCAGATGTATGGGTGAACTCCACTGGAAATAGGAAAAGGAAATAGCTACTTCTCTACTTTGTCCATGGAAGTCTCAAACTAGGTATGGAAATTACATTTAAACTAAATAGGAATTAAAGTGATGAGACAGATCTGTGATTTTTCACCGGGGATATTTTGGTTGTCACAGTAATTGGAGGATGCTCCTAGCATTTAGACAGCAGGCTGGGGACAACAGATACCCTGCAGCACTCGGCCAGTACCAAACAGTGAAGACTATCCTGAGTTCTGTCTGCCTTTCTAACGTCCTGGGCATTATCCAGGATATACAACTCATCTGCAAGAATATCACACTTCTCTTCTTATCTACCATGACAATTTATCATTTGTCTTTGTCTATTGTCCATAGTCCCATTAAGGCCATTTCACACTTTCTCTCACTTTATACCAATAAGTTCAGTCTGTTAATTCTAACACTAATAGTGGTTTTATCCTTGCCTCCATATATACCTCTACTCTTCATTTTTCTGTTCATCTTGTACAGAATAGTCTCTGCCTTTAAAAGCCATATTTGTCATGATACATTCTAGTGTGGTTATTCTCAAACTTACAGAATTAAATATTTTTAAAATAAAAAAATAGCAAAATAAGCATGGTAGTTAGAGCACTGTTTCTCAAACATTTTTGTACCACCTTTACAATTTTCACTAAATCAACATACCTTGTGATTTTTTTTAATGTAAGGGTTTCTTCATATCAACAGTTTTTTTCTTGAGAACTTATTTTAACTTCATCCTTAGCAATACTTTTGTGAGTTTATAGGATTTGATATTTAGTTTATATATTTTTTCTAATACCTTAAGTAGGTAACTGAAAATTGAATGAATGTGTTCATTCAATTCAACCCAAAATTAACTCACATATTATGCTTTGCAAACCAATTTTTGAAACACACTAACTTATACACATGCAGGTTTCTCTCTAAAAAAAACCTGAAGACAGAAACACTAAAACAATCCTTGGAGTTTAGGGGTAAAGATAGAAGAGTATGACAGATCATTGTATCATTGTTGGTTTTTTTAAGCCATACTTTATCATTTGATTTTGTTGTTGTTATTGTTTCAAAGTAATTATTTATTTATTTTTTATTTTACTTTAGGTGTATACTATATCTGGCATTTATCCCCTTGTTATCCTTCTCCTCCCTCCCCTCCCTCCCCTCCCTCCCCTTCCTCCCCACCCTGTTGTTTGTCCCCTACCCCCCCAACTGTCCCCTGTGTGTAATGATCCTCTCCCTGAGTCCACCTCCTGTTCTCGTTGTTCAACACCCACCTATGAGTGAGAACATACGGTGCTTGGCTTTCTGTTCTTGGGTCAGTTTGCTGAGAATGATGGTTTCCAGATTCATCCAAGTCCCTACAAAGGACAGGAACTCATCGTTTTTTATGGCTGCGTAATATTCCATGGTCTATATGTACCACATTTTCTTTGTCCAGTCTATCATTGATAGGCATTTGGGTTGGTTCCAGGACCTTGCTATTGTACACAGGGCTGCAATGAACATACGTGTGCATGTGTCTTTATAGTAGAACGATTTATAGTTCTTTGGGTATATACCCAATAGTGGGATTGCTGGGTCAAATGGAATTTCTATTTCTAGATGCTTGAGAAATTGCCACACTGTCTTCCACAATGGTTGAACTAATTTACACTCCCACAAACTGTGTAAGAGTGTTCCTATTTCTCCACATCCTCTCCAGCATCTGTTGTCTCCAGGTTTTTTAATGATTGCCATTCTAACTGGCATGAGATGATATCTCATTGTGATTTTGATTTTCATTTCTCTAATGACCAGTGATGAGCATTTTTTCATATGTTTGTTGGCCTCATGTATGTCCTCTTCTGAAAAGTCTCTGTTCATATCCTTCACCCACTTTTGAATGGGATTGTTTGTCTTTTTCTTGTATATCTGTTTCAGTTCTTTGTAGATTCTGGATATTAGCCCTTTGTCAGATGGGTAGATTGCAAAATTTTTTTCCCATTCTGTTGGTTGCCAATTAATGATGGTTTCTTTTGCGGAACAGAAGCTCTGGAGTTTAATTAGATCCCATTTGTATATCCTGGCTTTTATTGCCATTGCTTTTGGTGTTTTAGTCATGAAGTCCTTGCCTATGCCTATGTCCTGAATAGTTTTGCCTACGTTTTTTCTAGTGTTTTTATGGTGTTAGGTTTTATGTTTAAATCTTTGATCCATTCTGGAGTTAATTTTAGTGTAAGGTGACAGGTAGGGGTCCAATTTCTGCTTTCTGCACATAACTAGCCAGTTTTCCCAACACCATTTATTAAACATGGAGTCCTTTCTCCATTGCTTGTTTTTGCTTTTTAACCATCAGAATGAGTTACTTTTACCCTTTTAAAAAGGTAAACAAGCTAAACTTCAGCATTGAATGATGATGGGCATGGAGGGTGAAGTCCTATGTCTTTTCACACAGAACAGAGAGAATCATAACTTGTGTGAAGCCAAGGATGGATGCAGTGATCACCTTTTGTGGAGCCACCAATATATCCCTATTCATAGCTTTCAAAAGACTTTTCTAAATGCTTAAGCATGAATTTACATAAAAATAAGTATCATAAAAGTATAAAATACTTAACATTTTGTCTGTAGCACAGTAAAAGCTCAAAAAATGTTATAGTTGAATTGGTCTTACTTTAATAGATTTCCTTTTGGCCTTATTTCTGTAACAGTTGCCAAACCAGTTATTCTTGGTCACACAAACAATTACTGAAATGATTTTTCAATGCTCCAAAGCCATTAATGGACATCAGTAAGCACAAGGTAAACATAATTTCCTGAGGAAAAAAGCTTAGATAAACGTTTTAACGTAAAAAAGCTTTCTAATACTACAGATTTCTCCTGAGGGAAAAGGTTCAAAAATGGTTGTAACCTATCTTTTTATTCTGGTAAAAAAAAAAAAATTATACTGAATTTTGAGTACTAAATATTGTACTACCAAAAACTAACTGGAATTATTAAAAAGGACAAATTTTAACTGAATCTCACTTAATAGAAACTCCTAAATATTAACATTTTGCTTACTATAATGATTCACATATTTACAATCTATAACTTCATTTTGACAAAGTGTTAGATAAAGAATTTTTGGGTTTTGTTTAATTTTGTCTACTTTATATGCCCCTGTCATCAGGCTGCATATTCAGCTGGAGATTGAGACTTCTCAAACTAGACTGTAACCTTTTGACAGTTCACTAGGAAAAGATGAAAATCAAATTCAAATTTACTTTCTGTTTCATCCGTGTTTTCATGAATTTGTTGAACCATCCTTGCATTTGTGGGATAAATCCCACTTGGTCATGGTGTATCATCTTCTTGATGTGTTGTTGGATTCCGTTTGCCAGTATTTTGTTGATATTTTCATCAGGGCTATTGGCCTGTAAACTTCTTTGTTTGTTTTGCTATTGTCTGGTTTTGGTATCAGAGTTATGCTGGCCTTGTAGAATGAGTTAGGAAGATGTCCCTCTGCTTCAGTTTTTTGGAATAGTTTGAGAAGAATTGATATTAATTCTTCTAAGATTCAGCAGATTTGAGTAGTGAAGGCATGCAAACTTGGACTTTTCTATGTTGGAAGACTTTTTGTTACTAACTCAATCTCATTAGCTGTGATGGGTATTTGGCTTTCTATTTCCTCTTTGTTCAATTTTGGTAGATTGTATGTGTCTCGGAATTTATACATTTCTTCTATGTTTTGGAATTTACTGGTATACCAGTAAATGGAGAATTTACCAGAATTTACTGGTATACCAGTAAATTCCAAACCTAGAGGAAATGTATAAATTCCTAGACACATGCAGCCTACCAAGTTTTGTTGTTCATAGTAGTCTTTAATGATCCTTTGTATTTGTTTGGTATGTGTTGTGACATCTTTTTTGTTTCTGATTTTATTTAGGTCTTCTTTTTTCTTAGTCTAGCTAATAGTTTGTCAATTTGGTTTACCATTCCAAAAAACCAGGTTTTTGTTTTGTTAATTTTTTTCTGTTGTTTTCTTAGTCTCAATTTCATTTATTTCTACTCTGGACTTTATTATTTCTTTCCTTCTACTAACTAGGGTTTGGTTTGTTCTGGCTTTTCCAGTTTCTTGAGGTGTATCATTAGGTCATTTAGTTGAAATCTGTCTAGTACTTTGATGTATGCATTTATTGCTGTGAACTTAATACTGCTTTTACTGTGTTCTATAGCTTTTGGCATATTATGTTTCTATTTTCACTTGTTTCACAGACTGTTTAAATTCTTTCTCATTTGTCATTCAGGAGAATATTGTTCAATGTCTACATATTTCAATATTTTCTGATGTTCCTCTTTTTGATGTCCAGTTTTATTCCATTGTGACCAAATAAGCTACTTGACATAACTAAGTTTTAAAATTTTGTTAGACTTCTTTTTTCCTAACACATGATCAACCCTAGACAATGGTCCATGTGCTGATGAAAAGAATGTGTGTAATCTACTGCTGCTGGGTGACATGTTCTATAAATGTCTGCTAAGTCCATTGGGTCTGTGGTGCAGCTTAAATCCAATGTTTGTTAATTTTCTGTCTAGACCTGTGCCAATGCTGAGAATGAGTTATTAAAGTCTCCAACTATTATTGTATTGGGATCTATCCCTCTCTTTAGATCTAATAATATCTGCTTTATATCTGGGGGCTCCAGTGTTTGGGTATATTTTTATAATATTTATAATTATCATATTCTCTTGCTGAATTTATTCCCTTGTAATATAATATCTCTGTCTGCTTTTCAGCTTTTAACTTGAAGTCTCTTTTGTCTGATATATCTATTTCTGCTTGTATTTGGTTTGTTTGTATGGAATGTCTTTTTTTATTTACTTTCAGTCTATCTGTGTCTACATGTAAGGCTAGGTTCTTGTAGGCAGCACAGATTAATTCTTGGAGTTTTGTTTTATTTTGGTCCATTCAGCAAGTCTGTATATTTTAAATTGGGAATTTAATCCATATACATTCAAAGTTATTACTGATAGGTGAAAACTTATTCCTGTCATTTTATTGACTTTTTCCTGGTTGTTTTGTATATCCTTTGTTCCTTATTTCCTCTCTCATTGTTTATTTTTGTAGTTGGGTTTTTTTGTTTGTTTGTTTGTTTGTTTTTGTAGGAATAAGCTTTCTTTTCTCTTTCTTCTTTGTGTACTGATTCTACCAGTGAGGTTTATAGTTTCATTCTACCAGTGAGGTTTATAGTTTATGTTTTCATGTTGGTTATTTTCTTTTCAATCCCAGATGTAAGAAATTTGAGCATTCCTTGTGAGACCAGTCTAGTAGTGATGAATTTTCTTAGTGTTTGCTTGTCTGTGAAAGATTTTATTTCTCCTTCACATCTGAAGCATTGCTTTGCTGGGCATAATTTTTCTTCTCAGTACCTTGAATATATCATCCCATTTTTCTCCTGAGCTGTAAGGTTTCTGCTTAGAAATCCATTGTCTAATGTGGATTCTTTTACACATGACTTGACACCTTTTTCTTGATGCTTTTAAAATTGTCTTGGACCTTTGACAGTTTGACTATAATGTGCCTCAGAGAGGACCTGTTTGGGTTGAATTTATTTGAAGTTCTTTGAACTGCTTGGACCTGGATGTGCATCTGTTTCCCAAGACTTGGAAAGTTTATTCTATTATTTTATTAAATAAGTTTTCCTCATCTTTTTTCTTCTCCTTCTGGAATGCCTATAACACAAATATTTGCTCAGTTAATGTTGTCCCATAAATCCTGTAGACTTTGTTCATTCTTTTTTCTATTTTTTCATCTCCTTCTGTTATTACAAAATACCTGTGTTCAAGTTCAAAAGTTATTTCGTCTGCTTGGTCTAGTCTTTTATTGAAGCTGTATTTTTATTTCATTGAGTTCTTCATCTGTAGAATATTTAGTTCTTTTAAAAAATATTTATCTCTGTTGCATTTCTCAATCAAATAATGAGTTGTTTTCCTGATTTCATTGAATTTTCTATCTGTATTCTCTCTTGGCTCTGAGTTTCCTTAAGATTGTTATTTTGAATTATTTTTCTGGCATTTCATATATTTCCTTATGATTGGGTCCCTTACTGGAGAATTACAGTTTTCCTTTGGAGGTGACATGTCTCTTTGCTTTTTCATGGTTCATGTTTCTCTATGTAGATTCATTCTAATCATCTGGTAAAAAACTGACCTCTTTCAGTTTTATGGAATAGGTTTTATGTGGACTTATTTGTATAAATGGTCTTGAAGTATCAGTTTGATGGGGTACTTTGGCCTTGGTTCTAGGCGGATACCATTGTCTTTATATAGTTTCTTCAGCTGTGATCCACATTAGTTGCATTTGTGAGTTACTCAGTGGCCTAGTCTGACAGAGTTTGTGGTGATGGTGTTGCAGCTTTGCTAGGGGTAGGCTCATTGGGCTGTTTCTCAGGACTGGGTCATGTGTGTACACACAATGAGTCAGCCAACTTGGACTCTGACATACTGGGTTTTGTGCCACAGTGCTGTTACTCTGCCTGGGAGCATGGGCATGCAGTGGCTTAGCCAGCCTGGGGATGTGCCTACCAGGGCCAGCTCATGGGCTGTTTCTAATAATGCCTAGGAGGCAGGCATACAGTGGCTCAGCTATCCTGGAGACACGTCTGCCAGGGACTTCCCATCATACTATTTCTCAGGCCTACAACATGGTCACAGGGTGGCTCAGATGACCTAGGGATGTACACACTGGGGATGACCCACAGGCTGTTTCTCAGGCCCAGGACACAGCTGTATGGCTGAATAACTGCCCTACAGGTGATTCAGAAGGGTAGGGAGCAGCCCGTGGGGCTGTTTCATAGAGCTGGGATGCAAGCCCAGGATTGCTTAATAGGCCTGGGTGTGTGCACACCAGAGGCTCCCTACAGGGCTGTTTATTGAGCCTGAGACATAGGTGCACAGCTGCTCAGCCAGGCCCTTTGGACATGTCTGCCAAGGATGTAGGTATAAGACTGCATGGTCAACTCATGGGCATGCCTCCCCAGGGCAGCCTGCAGGACTGTTTCTCAGGCCCATATTAGGGGTACACAACCATTGGGCATGCCAGGGCTATTCTTTCAGGTGAAGGGTGCTGCATGACTGCTACTCAGGTCCTGAGAATGGATGAACAGCCCTTCTGCTGGCCCAGAGGCGTATCAGCTGCTTGGAGGCTCCAGGGCAGTTGTCTCTTCCGCTTAGGGGAGGACATGCAGTAGTTTGGCCAGCTCAAGGGCAGGTTGCCCTGGGTGGGACTGGCAGACTGTTTCTCCAGCTGGAAGTGTGGCAGCAGGGTTTGATTTCCCTGCTATACTTATCAGAGTCACAGCCAATTCATGCAGCTGGAGTTGTGGCTTTCAGCCACCTGTGTTAGGCTTGGTATAATGAAGAGGGGGCCCCAATGCTGGAAAGATGCAGAGGCCACTGGCCCCCAGAGCAGTGTACTCCAGAGGCAGCTCTGGATGATGCCAAGCTGCAGCAGCGTGGCTTACAGGGGGTTGGTACGAGTGGAGCATGCATCATTTGTCCTAATCTTGGGCAATGCAGCTGCATAAATTCCTGGAAGCTTTCCAAACTGGGATCAGGGCTTGCAAGGGCTATGGAATTCTCCTATTGTAAGGACCGTAGGTGTTTGTCAGGGAGATAAGGTCAAGGAATGATCTTTGGCTTACCTTTTCCTGACACAGAAGTCCATCTGGACTCCAAACAGATGTGAGTTTAGTCAGGGAGATGGGGCTGCAGAAGCCAGGTGCTGCCACACTGCCCTCCTGGACTTCAGTGACCACAGGTGCATCTCTACTCCTCTGCTATACTCCAGCACTCTCCCTTTAACACTCAAGTCAAATCATAACTACTTGTTGTCTTAGTCCTTTCCCATGAGAGGGTGCAGGATGAATGCCAGGTGTCTCCAGTCAGCCGTCTTGCTGGCTTTGTCCTCTAAACTTACTTCCAGAAGATACATACATAAGCTTACTTCCAGAAGCTACATACATAAGCATTTGTCAGTATGAGGTGAGATATTCCTGGCTGGCCTCTCCTTTCCCAGCATACAAAACCTATTTTGGCCCCAGATCCCACAGGGTGTGCCGTTACTAGTAAATCTTGCAGCTATCACATGGTGAGCACCTGCTATGTCTCAAGAGCCGATTCTGAGACTTAAACAGTTCAAATTTCTGTGATTCAAACTGATAATTTTCTGTTGAATATAAGCTTTAACAGTAAACCCAAACTTTTCTCTAACTTGTGTTTTCCACCTTATAAATAAATATTTTGGGTGCCTCACATGAGTACAAAATGAGTTTTGTCAGAAGGGTCCGTTACAAGTAAGACTTACCTTCTTGGAAAGGTCAAAGCAAGCATTGCTCCTGAAGCCCTGAAAATGGTTTTGAGACAGTTTGTGGATTTTTACTGATATACAGCAAGGCGGGTTCAAATGCTAAATATATGAACACTTCTCCATTCTTATGTAAGGGAAGGATTTCAGATGTACTTAGCACAGCATCCTAACTCAACCATACTCTTGCCTACTGTTCAACAATACAAAGAAAACTATATACCATTGAAAAATAGTAAAACCAGTGTATTAAAGGATATGAGTAAAATGAGATAAAAAGTTTTAAAGGTCACCTCACAAGATATTACTAAACCAAAAGCTATGTTAAGTATCCAGGATTTGGCATCCACTGGTAAAGATTATTTTGGTAGAGGTCTCCCTTTTTACACAGATTGCTCACTGGGACTCTGATTCCCAGTCTTGTCTGTTCCTTGCAAATGTCCTTTATTGTACATGAATTGTCATATGCCTATAAATAAGCATATGCAGCACCTATTGAAATTTGGGATAGTTAGATCTCCTCTCAAGCACAGGACCCATCCTAAACAGGTATACAACGCAAAACTCTTGAAGTAATCTATTATTATTATTATTATAACACATTATAAATTTGTCAGATCTTTTTTTGAAGTTTGTATCTCCAGGAAAAAAAGAAATACCATGTATTAAACAACAAAGAATGAAGAAGGGAAATGTGAGGAGAAAAAGCTTTCAGAATTATGAGATAATTTTAAATGGGTAAACAAGGCCTTCAGTAATCTGAATGAGATGGCTAGACACACATCTCCTAGTCTTTTACATTTAAACATAATACTGTTGGGTCCACTTAAATGACTGTGCCTTATATTTATAATAATGTTCTTATCTTCCCCTCCTGAGTAAGACTATGGCACCCTGAATAAATGTATCAAAACACTTATAACTTTAGAATTACCTTTTTACTAGATAGGATTTAAATGATACTTTGCCTATTATACAGTTTTAACTCCTGCATTTCGGAGAATGCCTGAAACTATTCCTAACATATTTACTTAATTGTAATATGAATTGTTTACATTAAAAGTTACCAATATTTAAGCATAATGCTGAAATCAAAGTTGCACCACCATATTGATGCAATTTCTGGTTTAAAATTATCCTAATATGTGTGGTTGTTCTTTTTCAAATTGTGATGTAATACCATGAAACCCCATGGTAGTACATCCTGTAATCATGTGAATCCCGATATTACGTAGTTGGTGATTGTCCCCTGCCCTCAGGCAAATTAAGAATAGAATGCCTTTATTCTAACAGTCGTTGATAGCATCACACAAAAATGCTGCTCTTTCCACTGCCACTACAACCACATTTAACTAAATGTATAATTAAAATACACTTTAGATCTTTCTAGGATATTCAGTTTTTTTACTTTTTCTAGCATATTCAACAATTTTAAATACTGATTAAATCCAATAAATGTGTTGAAATAAGAAGCATTGACTCCTTAGTAGGTAGCATTGGCTGAGGAGATAAAGGTAGTTTTCATCACCCTTTACTCCAAGCCATACATCTTGGTCTGCCTTCAGATTTTTCTTAATGTTTCTTCCAGGTAATTTTAGGAAATGTAGTGTTGAATATTGTATTCAACAAAGTTTGTATTTGTTGCCAAATTCTGCATTTCCAAATTCAGATGCCACTGAAATGGGGCAACACAGATCTATAGACAGAACAATATCCTTGGATGTGGTTAGTAAGGTTTTATAATGGAATGTGATAAACCTTAACATATTTAAATATATTCAAATAATTTAATTATAGAAAATGACCATTTCATCCAGTGGTTATCAAATCTAGCTGTGCCTCAGAATCACCCAAGCAGCTTGTTAGAAAGCATGGAATCCCAAGTCAAATACATAGTAATTGTGCTTGGACATGTGTGGGTGAGGTGCTAGAATTTGTCATTTTAACAAGCACCCTGGGTGATTTTGATACCCAGCCAAACATTTTGGAATCACTGGTCTAATACAATGCCCTACAGACAGGAATTACATTTAATTCATGTCTGTATTACTAGCTAGATCAGCAAAGTGCCGTGCACGTAGCAGGTGCAAAATAAATGTTTGCAGGAGGTAGGGCAGAAAGTTGGTACAAAGAAAATTTCTGCGACTTGTGGAAGGTCCTCCAGTTAAGAAGCATTAGAACCTGCTTCTTATTTGGCCCAGCAGTGGAGGAACAAGGGCTTCGGGATCCTCTTTTAACCATTTTTCCAAACAAGTATAATATATTAAATCATCCAAAATTGATCTCATAAGATTACAGTATGGACATGCAGGTGTATATGTTCAATGGTATGTTGCAGGTACAATTCCCATCTCATCTTGCAAATTTCAATATAGCAGTTTCTCTAATTTTTAGGCATTATAAAATATTTATAACCCTTCCCTGCTTCAGTGCTTTAATATTAGAGTTTGTTAAATGCTTAAAAGTACATTGTGTAGTAAGTTTCTTGAAGCCAGAAAATAAAATGTCACAGACATCACTATTACTTTTACTTCTCTCATCTACCCCCTGGAAAGTTTGTGGCCAGTTATCAAAACTGCAGGTATTAGATGACTCTTACAATGCCCTTTTGATCTGTTGTACGTGAATTCAATTACATTTCCAAATAAGTTTTCAGTATAAGAGAGGGTAATGCAATGGCATTCTCCAGTTATTGCATCAGCATTTTAGAACATGGCTACCAATTTTCCAGAAGTAGGAGGAAGAGGGAAAAGAAAACAAGGAAGGGAAGGGGAGGAATAATAAGAATCCTTAAGTTGCAAACTCTTCACTTTCATTTGTATTACCTCCCATCTGACCCACCACATGGGTCTCATTTACAAGGGCATTTAGAAAGTTGTGAATCAATTTGCCCAAGAGTTAACCTTGGGGAGATTTTTAGCCTCTCAGTAGATATCCTGAATCATAGTCATCTGTTCTTAAGTCCTGCAAAAAGACTAGTATGACTATAAATGAATATGTTATTTGATAACTTCTTTCATTTTCTTCATCAATATGAATGATACTCACAAGCTCCTTTAACCAAGTGATAGTGTCATGACAGTCTTACACTAAGGGGCTATAAATGGGCAGTGGGAAAAGTGGACTTTAATCAAACAGCTGTGCATTGCTGTAGAAACCAGTGAGAATATCCAACTTGAAATGATCTAACTTTTAAACATATGAAGGATTTTTAAATGCACTGTCATATCAACCCCCCAGCATACATGATGAGTATTAAAATACCTTTTCTCTAACTTGTATGCTGGTTCGTGAGTGTGCGATTGGGAAGGGAGTTAGAGTTGCAGGTTAAATAGATAACTTCACTTGCCTGGGGTAGTCTTTTTTTTAATGTTTTCCCTTTTGTTATTAATTGTAAACTTTGTGAATCAGTTTTCCCTTCAAATTTCTTAGGTAAAAATTAATGCAAGGCAGTGATTAAGAAAAATTGAGAAAATTTAATTCAAATCATTTGAACCAAAGCTTAAGACTTTGAAGTAGGATGAAAACTGAGGAAATGCCACAGGTGATCATTGCAGGATGAAAGTAACACGGGATGGTTGATGGAAAGCCTAGTTTACTTCTCAGGTTAGTAACTAGCTCTGCACTGGCCTAAAAGGTTGTTCTCCGTTAAACAGTCCAACTCAGATCATGCCTTGCTTTCCATGGATCAGATATAGAGACTTTCTATCATTTAAAGTGAATACCATCATATATGTTCTCCAGTTGGTCTGTGTGTACTTCAAATGACTATTTCCTTTTTAACTCATTAGTAAGCTTCTAAATGACCATTTTCAAATTTTTTTAATTACCTCAAATCTATAGCAATAGATTCAGTAGATGATCAATCCATCACATATAGAATGAAATGGATTATGAAGTTTAAACTTCTGAAAGTGTTTTTCCATTTCACCATCACTCCTGAGCCCTGATTACACTCTAGCTGTTGTATCACTACACTCATAACAGATTATTCCCCTTTTTTGTCTAGCTGTTTGTTTCTATCTTTTAGACCAGCAGTCCTCAGCCTTTTTGGCATCAGGGACCGGTTTCGTGGATGACAGTTTTTCCATGGTCTTGAAGGGGGGTTGGTTTCAGCATGAAACTATTCTACCTCGGATTATCATGCATTAGATTCTTATAAGGAGTGTGCAACCTATATTCCTCGCATGCGCAGTTCGCAATAGGATTCATCTCCTATGAGAATCTAAAGCTGCCACTGATCTGACAGGAGGCGGAACTCAGGCAGCAATGCTCACTCGCCCGTGGCTCACCTCCTGCTGTGCAGCCCAGTTCCTAACAGGCCCCATTCATGGCCGAGGGGCTGGGGAGTGCTGTTTTAGACTACAGTTGTTTTAATGTCAGGGAAGATATCTTATCCATCATTACATATTCCATTCTACCTGATATAGGAGCTATTTAGTAGATTTATGTTTTATGTGTAGACATGTCAAAGTTGCACCAAATATGAACTTGGGGAAGTTGTATTTGCTTGAGTAAAAAAAAAAGTTGGATCAACTTTTGTCTTCATTGAATTAGAGGTCTGAATTTATTATTATCAAAATAGTACAGTATTCACTTGTCTTTTTCTTGCCATTTTACTCAAATTAATTTCAAAAGCCTCTTTTCTTTTGCTTTATTCTAGAACTGAACAATGCCACAAAAACTTTCTTTACTAAAGAATATTTGAAAATAAAACAAAGCTTTCAGAAATCCAACTCTGCAAAATGGCCCCTACCAAGCTGCAGAAAAGCATTTCATCTTTTTGGAGGTAAGGAATCTAATGCCAAAAAAAAGTCTAGTAACTTTGTCTAAGGTCTCTTCTTAAAAGTAACTTCTTTCTGTCTCAGAAATATTAGTGAAAACATATTTTTGTATTGATCAATTTTAAATAAGGATTTTGCTAAGTATCTCCTTGCTGCAAACAACAGATGTACCTATGAAAAAAATAAAGACTACGCAATAAGAGCAAATTTGAAGACTAATGACTAAATTGACTTTGCCACTCTATCACTGTTTAGTATGTAGGTAATGAAAATACATCTCAAAGTATCAGATTTGACAAAAGTCATACTTATGGCAGCACTGGCCCTTCTGAAGTGGCTGCTACCATGAAGGCAGCTCCAGTGAGGGAGGCACAGCCCACTCCATAGAGCTGGCAGAAGCCAGGGACAGGTAGGAGCCCTGCCCTCCTAGGCAAAGCTACAGCTGCTGAGCCATGGCTGCAGACCCAGTCATCCTTGTACTCTCAGGGACTGGGGAAGCCCCCTTGCCCCTACAGGCTTGGAAGTGCCTACTCCCACTGCCTGGCCTCTCCCTGCTCCCGGGACCCAGTCCAATTTTAGAGCAAAGTTGAGGCCAAGCCCAGGCACTGTCGTGACCCAGCCAGATGTGCACACACTCAAGGCAGTGCTGACACATCAGCCCCATGCTCCCTTGGCCCACTCCAAACTTTGGGTACTGACAAGCATGGGAGGAAGGCTGAAGGGGGCTGAGGGCAGCCCGGCGCAGCCTGCAGGCACCCCTTGGCAAGAATAGCCTGGGCACTGTGGGCACTGTGGACAGCAGGTCGATGGCGACAGGAAGTAGACAGGCTCCTGGGCAGAAAGGAACAGGTCTCCAGTAAAGCCCTACCTTCAAGACAGGGACAGCTTGAAGACTGGGAGCTGGACTCTCAGTTTTGTGGACCAGAGTGAGAATTTATGGTGCTTTTTCCAGGCCTGCCCATGGCTGCCCATGAACCACTCAGCATGCACTTTCTCCCCTTTTAAGCCCATAAAATCCCTAGCAGGCAGACAGTTGGACAACTTACCTGGAGATATGGTCTGCCTGTGGATAGGAGCTGCCCACCCTGGGTCTCCTCTCCACTGAGCACTATAGAGACAACAGGACAACCTGCTGCAGATAGGAGATACCTGCTGTGGGTCTCCTGAGAACTGTTCTGCCGCTCAATAAAGCTCTTCTCCACCTTGCTCACCCTCCAGTTGTCTGCATACCTCATTCTGCCTGGGTATGGGACAAGAACTCGGGACCTGCTGAATAGCAGGACTAAAAGAGCCATAACACAAGGTCTGAAACACACCCCCCACCATGAAATACCCTCACCATGTTGTGGACAATGACAAGAGAAGAGCTGCAGCCCTTTGGGGAACCCAGATGTAGAGAATCCCTGAGCCAGGGCTATGACACCCTCTTTGGGGTTCTACAGTTTCTGGAGTCACCCAGCGTCCTGGCACCACTATATTTTTCTCGTTCAGACTCAGGTGCCCGCAGCAGAAGCCACGTAAAGTATATCTGGTCTAGCCACAGCCTCACACAGAGCTGGAACCTGGAGCTGCCTGCCTCACCACAGCAGCCAGCATGCCTGGCTAAGCACACTGGCTGGACCTCACGCCTGCTCAACCACACACCCCTTGCCACCCCACGCCTGGCTCGCACTTGGCAGGTTTGGGATCTGAGCCGGTAGTAAGAGCTGAGCACAGACTGCCTGGCCAAGTGGGTGGAACAAGCCCAGCAGGCACAAGCAATACTCAGGCAGAAGGTGCCGCTGGCACAAGAGGTTTCCAGCTGGTGAGGTGACAACCTAGGGATCCTATGACAATATTTGACAAAGTCACTAATACTCTGTATAAAGATTCCTAATAATGCATTCATTAGCAAAAGCTAAATTTATTTAGTTTTAAATAAATTTATTTATTTAGCTTTAAGACACCCTGACAAGGCTCTGTGACTTTCTACTTGTTCTAAACTTGTGGGACAACTATAAAATACAGTTGTATTTTATTATACAATACAGTTGTATTGTACACTATAAAATACAACTATAAA
The DNA here is from genome assembly GCF_001604975.1 of Cebus imitator. Classification (NCBI taxonomy): domain Eukaryota; kingdom Metazoa; phylum Chordata; class Mammalia; order Primates; family Cebidae; genus Cebus; species Cebus imitator. The sequence continues at coordinate 2,248,819 of NW_016107526.1, forward strand.
ATACAGTTGTCCCACTATACAACTATAAAATACAGTTGTATTTTATTATACAATACAGTTGTATTGTACACTATAAAATACAACTATAAAATACAGTTGTCCCACAAGTTTAGAACAAGTAGAAAGTCATAGAGCCTTGTCAGGGTGTCTTAAAGCTAAATAAATAAATTTATTTAAAACTAAATAAATTTAGCCTTGTCAGGGTGTCTTCGAGGTGTGCAGTGGTCAAGGAATACCAATATCTGGCTTTAGGTCTAAGTATCAGATCCTATGATACTTCAGAGGTATCATAGGATCTATTTTTGATCTTGTAAAACAGGAATAATTATGTCTTCCCCACCTAACTAATATAGTAGTAAATATTAAATGGGCTAATGTGAAAGTACATTCCAAATTTTAACTGATTGGACTATATAGATAAAAGGAATAAAGGTAATATAATCTCTTATACCTTTTTCACCTTTGGGAATTTGTTACCGTATGAACATACAATATGGACCTAACGTATAATTTCATCTTTTATGAAACCACAGTTTATCACAGCATGAACTACTGTGCAGTTTTCATTATTTACCAATTTATGACATTACAGGACCTGGTAGGAAAAATCCAGATATGAGGAACTATGATCTTCAGGGAACAGAAGGAACTTCTGCATAAGACCAACAAGATCAGTACAGCAATAACCAACACCAAAAGGAGATAGAAGCAGAGCCCCTATGGTTGTGGCAAAAGATAAATTGGTGCATAAAATTACTAATCTCAAAGAAAGTTACATAAAAGCTGATATAACTTTACACAGTGATTTGAATGAAGAAAATAGTTTAAGGGCATTAATAAGCACATCCGACTTTATAAAGTAGTCAGTCACTGTAAAAACTTAGTATCTAGAGATTTGGTATAGACAGGTTTTTTTTTAATTTACTTTTTTGAGATGAAGTCTGGCTCTGTTGCCCAGCCTGGAGTGCAGTGGCGAGATCTCGGTTCACTGCAACCTCTACCTCCTGGGCTCAAGCAATTCTCCTGCCTTAGCCTCCCAAGTAGCTGGGATTACAGGCACCCACCACCATGCCCAACTAATTTTGGTATTTTTAGTAGAGACTGAATTTCATCATGTTGGCCAGGCTGGTCCTGATTAATGAATGACCTCAGGTGACCCACCTGCCTTGGCCTCACAAATGCTGGGATTACAGGTGTGAGCCACTGTGCCCGGCCATAGATAGGCTTTAAATAGGTCACATTTAGTCCCCAGAATAGGAAATCAAATATAAGAAAAAACTAGTCTTAAAGGATTTCATAGCTAAGAAAAAATTTATCATTTCGAGTGTGTTCTTTAAAATAATCCCTTGTATCCTACCTTCCACCCTATACCCAAATTCTAAAAGAATGAAGTACCTTCACAATTACTCCATTTTCCTCTGTCTTTTTGTATTCTGAGGTAGTACAAAAGCTATAATTTAAGCAATTGCTTCTTTGTGATTTCATCTTATTTGTCTTCCCCATTGGAGTTCCAAAGAACTTAATTTTTTAAATGTGTGTTTATGGAGGACATTCAAAGTAGCATTATTATACCACCCAACTTAAGAAATATATATATATTCTATCAGGAGCTCAGTTGAGCTGGCCAAGAGCTGTGTTATCAGGTGTCTGGAGTAGCCTATTAAAGCAACAAGCCAAAATTGAAAGAGTTAAGCCTTTAATCATTTACTGCAATAATATAAGCAAGAGTCTAAAACCAGAGGAAATGCTGCGTCCTCCTGTTCTATTATCTCATGCAATAGTACACACTCATCCAGGGCCACATAGAGCAGGGCAGAAGTAAAGGTTCACTCACTCTTGAGAATGCCCCAAACAAAAGGCTCCAGCAGTTTTTGAGACCCTAAGGTCAGGAGGAGTGGCAAAGAGAAAAGGCTAGGGGTGGTAAAGCACTGGGTACTGAGTCAGAGTGGAGAAAAGTGTTTCCGCCTCCAACCTCAATAAGAAAGACTTTGTAGAGGCACGGAAAGACCTCCAACGAAGCCCTCAGATAAATATAACTAGCAACAAAGGTTCTGGGAATAGGAATATAAATATGTGAATGTGTATAGGCAGCCAGGGGAGACTGAGAACTTGACTGCAGCTCCCTTCAGAGACTGTAATGCACTTGTTGTACACCAAATCTGGCTTTCTCCCATGAATCCTGCCAGATAAAGCCTTTGTAACAGTCTGTTGAGGCCTGAAAAAAAATCACACATAGGATTTTAATCAGGAACTGGACTCCTCAATTACCAGTATTATTGAAGCACCTTCTGTAGTTCTCCTTTGTTTACCCCCTGCTTCCTGACTTGTGTATTTATCATTTCTTTGTATAAGTACACATACATATACTTAATCATGTTATTTAATTTTGCTTGTCTTTTAACTTTTATAATGGTAGCAATGTAAACATTCTGCTTTGCTTTGTCATTCAATATGCTTCTGAAATTCATCCATTTCAGTAAGTATATAGCCACATTCTTTTTACTACTACACTGTAGTGAATTATGTGAAAATACCCCAACCCAACTTATCCACTCTCCTGTTGGTGAACAATTGAGTGGTCCAATTTTTATTATAAACAGTGTTGCTATGAACAGTCTTATGATGTCTCCTGGAGGGTAAGAGTTTCTCTAGAATAAAGACCATTAGAAACTGGCTGGGTCATAGGAAAACCACATCTTTAACTTTATAACCTAGCCCAAACTGTTTTCCTAAATGGCTGTGATGAAAAATCACCAGCTTTGACTACCACATTTGGTATTTTCAGTCTTTTAGATTTCATTAATTTGATAGGTATAGAATGATATCTCATTGGGGTTTTAATTTCCATTACTGTGAGTATTGATGAGTGCTGAACATAGCTTTATATGTGTATTGACCATTAAATTTCTTCATCTGTGAAATGCCTTTTCACAAATTTTATTTTTCTATTCATTGTATTTCTACTGTTTGGAAGTGTTAAAATGTTTTCTTTGCTTTCTTTTCTGTTAATTATATGAATGGCAGCTATTGTCTCTTTTTACTGTGATATATTTTAATGAACTGTAGTTCTTCAGTTTCTTCACCATCTTTTTGGTGTATACTTGTTTAAGAAATTCTTTCCTTTCCCCAGGATCATAAAGATATTTTCCTATGTATTTTTCAAATAGTTTTAAAGATCTTTGAAATTGATTTGTGTTAATATAGTTTTTTACTGGATCATTTCTTTGTTGTAGATAGAGACCCAGTTTCTTTGGCTATCTTTCATACCACCATTTGTTGAAAATAATTTATCATTTCCTCACTGATCTACAGTACTAATCTGTCATATTTTAATTTCCACATGTAGCTCTGTTTTGAGGTCTTTGAGACCACTGACATAACTTTTTGTTCCTAAAACAATACCATACTATCTCAGTTACTAAAAACTGTATAAGAAGTCTTTATATCCCCCCTTCCAATTTGTTTCACTTCAAGAGTGTCTGTCTTGGCCATTTTTTGGCCCTTTGCTCAATTTTTAAATCATCCTAATTGCATGAAAAACTATGTTCTACTTGGGAAATGGGGTCCTATTAAATGTTTAAATCAATTTGGGGAATATTGATACCTTCAAGTAAAATTCTTCTATCCATTAATTTGGTTTATCTCTTCATTTGTTTAGATCTCCTTTGATGTCCTATAATAAAGTTTTATAATGTTTTTATAAATATCTTGCATACCTTTTGGCTAGATTTATTCCCATGTACTTGCTATGTTGTCCTCTTCTCTTTTTTGAAAATTCAGTGCAGAAAAATTGTCCCAGTCACAATTTATGGCTACCATCATCACTGTTCCACGTACTCATTTGTTTTCTGTGCATGTATCTTTAATTTATGAAAATGGTCTTATATATTGCATTCTCTTTTTCACCTAGCACTAGCTTTTTAAATCCATTCAAATTGTTATGTGTACCTCTAATCTGTGACTTCTAATTAATGCTCTACTAAAGGGTGCACTGACCATATTTTATCTATTCACTGTCTTGAATACTTCCAACTCTCTGCCACAATAAATCTCTAATGAATATCCTAGTGTGGACTGTGAATATCTACTTGGTATATAGACTCCAAAGCAGAATGTCTGGGTTATAGAATATGAGTACACTTGACTAAATAGTGCCAACAGCCTTCCCACATGACTAGCCTAGACACCTATTAGCAATGTATAAGGTTGGGAAAAATTTGCACTATGGAAAATGACAAGTGTTGACAGAGAATGAGAATTAGAAACCTTCATTATTTTGATTTACATTCATCTGATAATAATTTAAGATCATTTAAAATACTTATTAGCCTTTCAGATGCCTCTTTTTTAATTACTTTGCTTATTTTACTAAGGAGGTTTCTGCCCTTACTGGTTTTATAACATTTCTTTCATATTCTAGATACTAATCTTTTATCCACTTTAGACATTACAAATTTCTTCTTCCATTTTTATCATCTACATATTGTTTGTCCATGGTATCTTTCATTGTAAGGAATTCTTAACTTTGATATTATTACTTTTTTTTGTTTTGTTTTTGCTTCGTGTCTTGAATTTTTATTTAAGTTCTTCCCTAATTCCCAGATGACAAAGGTTTTCACTTTGATTTTGTTGCTGTTGTTGTTATCTGAAACATGGTCTCATCCTATTACCCAGACTGGAGTGCAGTGGTATGATCACAGCTCACAGCTCATTGCATCCTCAGCCTTCCAGTTCAAGCAATTCTCCAACTTCAGACTCCTGAGAAGCTGGGACTACAGGAGCATGCCACCATGCCTGGCTCATTTTTGTATTTTTTGTAGATACACTGTCTCACAATGTTGCCTAGGCTAGTCCTGAACTCCTGGTTCAAGCAATCCTCCTCCCTTGGCCTCCCAAAGTGCTAGGATTACAGACGTGAGCTGCCATGCCCAGTCTCACTTAGATTTTTTTAAACATTTTTTTTGTAGTTTTACTTTTCATATTTAGATCTTTATCTAGAATCCCCCCTTTATGTTTTGTTACAAAGGGTTCAACATCTGTGTTGTTTTTTTTTTTCCATATAATAACCTACTTTTCTGAATATCATACAATCTTGCTGAGATTTTTATATGGCTTCCTATTGTTGTCAAATCATATTGTTGACATATTCCTATTGTTGTCATACCAATATCAAAATATATTGATATTGGTATGTTGATATCATACTTAACCTTATGAAATTATCTTATTAAGTCTAATTATTTATAAGGTTTTTGGGGCTTTCATTGAAGACAATATTATCCTAAATAAGGACAATTTTACATCTTTCCATTTCATGCATATGTCTCTTTCTCTTTTTACTTGCCAGACTTTCTGAGTTAGGACTTCTGTTCGATTTTGAACAGAAAGAGTGATCACAGCATCCTGATTTTAAAAGGAATGCTTTTAATATTTACAAGTAGGTATAATTGTTGCTCCGTATTCTTGGTAGATACCCTTCATCAGGTTTTAAGAATGTTCTCATCTGTTCCTAATTTCAAATACCTGTAGTTTTTCTTGAATGAAGTTTAATTTTGTGAATGTTTTATCAGAATTTCTTAAAATGCTAATATGGCTTTACTTCCTCAATTTGTTAATGCACTGAATCATATTAATAGATTGTAATTGATGTTCTAATGTTAGGACATTAGAACACTGCTAGATTTGGTTTGCTAATATTTTGTTTCAGAATTTTACTTACATATTTATGAGTAAAACTGTATTTATTTTTTATACTGTGTTTTGTAAATTTCCTCCTAAGTCAGTTTACATAGCTTTTTGCTGAGAATTTTTTTATTTTTGTTTCAAAGTTGTTGGCCTTTGTTTATAATATTTTAATATATTTTAGTCTCTCTTGTTTATCTACAGAGAGATATACGAGAGATATTCTACCCTGCAGAATAAGTGACACTATTTGTCAATTTTATCATTCCATTTAAATTACCAAATTTGAGAATTGACTATTGTATCTTTTTTTTCATACATTTCTGTTCTTTATTAAATCCTTTGTTACTCTCTTTGGATTTATTCTGTTCTTTTTATACCATATGAAGATGACTTTCTAATCAACTTGCATCATTTTTACTTTATTTAAATTATTGTTCAAGGCTATAAATTTCCCTCTCATGTATTTATTCCTCATTTCTAATTATTTTTATAATAAACCACATAATCACACACTAGTTGAATCATCTTGATTAAAAATAACAGAATTGTAAAAAGTCAGGGTTATGTTGGAAAGTTAGCATCTGTGATTTCAAGTCATACCACACTATTTCATATGTCATCTACGCAACATTAATAGGTTTCCTAAGAAATTTACTTCTAAGCTTAGTTTTTCATGGTTGGCAGATGGAAGTAAGGTGGAAGGTGGGGGAGGGGTCTTATGGGCAAAAATAGACATTTCCATAAATGCTTTTGGCTCCACAAAATTAGTGTTTTTTTCACACAAAAATAATTTGCAAAACCAAACAGTTATAGATTTCCTAATCAAAGAAGCTTGTATAAAGTCTTGAACTCAAGCATAAAACTAGCTAATACTTGTCCTTTTCACCCTATGAAGTGTCTTAGATGTATTGATAACTAAACAGATGTGTTTTAAATGTTTTCTTCTGACAAATACATATTTCATGTATTGATACGTAAAATGGGTAATATGAAAAGGAATGGAAATATTCTAGATAAATGTGAGCTAGTATTTTAAAAACTTTTATCAGATACTAATTGCACTGATGAGTCTGTCAATTGTAATTCGTTTCCCTGATATAGCTACCATTTCCAGGCTTTTAATCCTCAGTTTATTTGAAAGTTCCAATTGATGGAGTTTCTAGCTATGCTGTGTTAATTTATTCCCTTAGAAACCAACATTCATACATATATAATTACATAGTGTATGTATACACACATACATACACAAAGCGAAGTAGCAAAGAGGTTTCACTAAATCATTTTTGTAAAAAGTTCTACATTGTTGAATTTCTTTTCTACACATACTGAAGTCAAAGGAATTTTTAACAAGAATTAAAAATTCCATGTCTTAATTTTACTCACTGTAACAAAAACATGCAACTGAAATGCAGGTGTCTGATATGTAGTTATGACAATTCATCCATTTTTCATGAAAGCCGAGGGAATTGTTTTATTTGGTCATTAGTTTGTCTGAAGGTGTTACATTGGTGCAGCAAGTTTAAACATGTTCAGTATAAATCAAAGAACTCCACATGGAAAAAAAGATTATCTCTAATGGAAAGCAAAACAGTACATGCTTACACAGCGTGAGTGTGAATATAACCTTCTCAGAAAGTTGTAGGTAAGTCAAAGAAAATTTAAAATATGCTGTGGACTAGGGGCTGCCTTGGAGCAGAAAGATACATTAACCCTTACATTTCCTCTGAAACTGCAAAAATTTTGTTCACAAGGTAATTTATTTAAGAGGCCTGCAAATTCTGAACTTTTTCTTTCTTTTTAGTTTGGCAGAATCATGCTCTACTTTTTTTTATATACAGTTTAGAATTTCAGAATCCTTTTGCTTCTCTCTCAAGTTTATGATCCAAATGACCTATAATGCAAATTGTACATTTTTTTCGAGTATCACCACTTCTAACTTATTTTAAAAATTATGAGCAGTGTTTCATTCTCTCCTTTCCTCCCTCCCTCTTCCTTTACCTCCTTTCCTCTCCCTTTACTTCCCTCTTTCCCTGTGATTCTTCCTTTTGCACACACTCTCATGATTTTTATTCTTTATTTCAGATATATAGAACTTGCTTGTTAATTGCATATGAAATTGGATGTTGGTGGGATATGATGCCTTCATTTTAAAGCACTTGCATTTATAACATAAGTGCACATGTATGCTTGTGCAGTAAAAATTCAACCACTAACCACAAAACTTCTGAAATTAGCACAAGAAATAAATTCTCCTGGTGTGAAAGGGTGGCCGTGTAGTCTTGACCTTAGCCCTGATCTTACAGTTTTAATAATGTGTCCCAAGATAATGCTTTACCTAACTACCCTGCAGAATAAGTGACACCAAGTAAAAGTGTTCAAAGATATAATAAGATGACTCTGATACTGGATTTTTTTAACCTTGTTGAAGAAAGGGTAGGGAAGGATCTCAGTATAACTCCTAATTCAAACTAGACTGTTGATATCAGTAAATGGTGTCATTTAATTTAAAAAAAAAATTTCAGAAATGTTCAAGTGTTCTAAAGTTTGATCTCTGTTGGGGCCATGGACAATATATGTACACATTGTGTATCATTTTGGGAAATTGTGGCCATTCCTGGTATAGAATATGAAGATTGAGTATATAGGCCTTAAATGAGATGATGGAAAACCTACTCCATTTCTGGAAGACTTCATGGTAGGTTTAAGTGTAGGTTTATCCTGTTCTAGAATCATGAAGAATAGAGTGATCTTGGGGTGATGGTGGATATCACTCCCAGGACACAGAGGTAAGCAAAGAGTACAAAGGTATGCTAAGGATGAGTCCATGTCTGTGCAATGGCTGCAGGTTATTCTTGATGTTGTGTCACACCTTTTATCCCAAATGATCAAAAAATGTTATGAAAAGTTATGGCAGATCTCTTCTATACAACATTTGCGACACAGTAGCAAAAGAGGGTTCAGGGCTGCCTTCTGTGTTTCAACACTAGAAGAGTAGAAATCTCATTTGATCATCAGCAGCAAAGATGGAATTGGCAGATGAGGAGGCCAGATTAGAGGGATGAATGTGACCTGATTCTGAGTACAACAATGAGAAAACCATCACAGAACTCTAAGAGCAGGGACAGATATAAGTCAAGTATATTATTTCTGGCAACAACAGGAGTGGGAATTTCTGCTTCTGAGTAGGATATAGTAAGTGGTGGCAAGCCATCAGTCTCTGTGCAGATATCTGGAGAAAATTATAAATTATAAAAATCATATTTACAAATAAATTTGAGAGCTATGGAATTAAAGACTAAGTGAATTAAAACTCCAGTATGGTCAAAGCCCCTTAGGAAAGCTAATATTGTCACCTCTTTGCTTTACTGGGAGTATTTTTTGAGTCTAATCATTAGTCTAACCATAGGCAGAGGACTCTAGAAGGGGGAGGAGAAATCAGCAGAAGTTTTGATAACCATAGAGACTGACATGTCAGATTGGAAGAGGAGTTCAAACATATGGCCGATTTTCCACATGAGACATTTGCTAAGAGCTTTTGGGAGCACAAAAGGCTAAAAAAGTTGGCTAAAAACAACGGAATGAAATATCTTGCAGTCTCAAAGTTTAGGAATCAAGTTATCCTACATGAAGGGACCTATTAACAGTTACCTAGCAACATCCACCTCAGAAAAGCACAGCTTTCAGATTAGAGGAGCTAGGGACCTTAGAAACTGTTAAGCAAAAAATACAGAGAACCATGCTTTAGTAAGGGGTCTAGACCTGAAAAACAGAAGACACTGAACACAAAAAATTTTCTGCAGTCCCATTGTGAACTTCATAGTGCTTTAGAGAAAAAGTCCCATTAAAGGAATGAGGCTGCAATAAACACAGTATATAGGTCATGTGTCTTTAAGACATTTGAAATTGAATTGAGTACGATGAAAGTGCAACCTACCTTCGAACCCAACCCTGCTTATTCATTATTAGATTGAGGGGATGAGCTTCTCACTCTATCTGCCTGACAAAAGAAAGGTCCAGTACTCTCTGGAGGAAAATATCAACTTCAGTTTCCATGGATCTTTCCTACAGTAAAAAATTATTATATATGAAAGGGTTAGGAAAATGTGACCAATAATCAAAAGAAAAAGTACAAAATAGAAACATATCTCCCCATTGATCTAGATGTTGGAGTTAGCAGACTAGGACTTTAAAATAACCATTAGGGAAAAAAAATCAATGAAAATAGAGAAAAAGAATAGATAAAAAGGTAAAACTGCCAATAGAAAATAGAAGCTATAAAAAAATTAAACAGCCTGGGACCACAAAGTGCAATAGTTGAATTAAAATCCATTATATGGGTTTAACAGCAGACTATGTGGGACATAATCTGTTGAATATGTATAATTGGAGACCCTGAAGGAGAAAGAAGGGAGTAGAAAAAATATATCTGAAGAGCTAATTGTCAAGTATTTTCCAAAACTGAAGACAGACATCAGTACATATTGATAACTCTCAGCATAGCCTAATTAGGATAAACAGAAAGAAAACCATATCCAGAGACATCATCCAGAACAGTCAAACTGCTGAAATCAAAATATAAAGAAAAAATCTTAAAAACATCTAGAAAAAAAAAAGTTACCTTCACAGAAGCAGGGATGACCGACTTAAACAGAAACCACAGGACCAGACAGTGGAATAACATCTTTAATGTGCTCATGGAACATTAAAGATGCTATTTAATCCTTACTGCTAACCAAGAATTCTTTACCTAGCAAAAATATCCGTCAAAAATGAAGGTTAAATAAAGACATTCCAGGTATCCAGTAGACCTACACTATAATAAAAACTAAAGGTATTTCCTTAGGCAAAAGGAAAAGGATCCTAGCTGGAAGCACAGAACTTCAGCAAGGAAGAACACCAGAAAGGGTAATTATGTGGGTAAATATGAATAAATGTTATCTATTTATAATGACAATATCTGGTGAGTTTAAACATAGAAAATGAAAGATATGACAGTTATTGCAATACGCTATATGCTGTGTGCAAAAATGGTGAAAGTGGTAAATGGAGTTAAAATGTTTTAAGGTTCTTACATTGTTTGTGACAAAAGTACTAATTTAGAGTATACAGTCATAAGTAAAAGTTGCATAGTTACTCACTGTAGTAATCTACTCAAGGAAAAATGAATAAATGTATAATTAAAAAGCTAACAAGGACGGCTCACCGCAATTCTCTGGACTTCCTCCCCAAAACCCATAATCCCAGTTGACTCATGGGGAATATATAATGACTCTAAAAATAATGTAATAACATTGGCTAACTAATCGTGGCATATACTATGTTAATATGAATAAGGGAAATTGAGTGTGAAGTATACAGGAACTTTGTATTATGTTTAACTTTTCTGTAAACATAAAACTATTCTAAAATAAAACATTTATCAAAAACAAAAAGCTAATAGAGATGGGAACAATATAAAAATACTTGGTTGATCCATGAGAAAGCAGTAAAAGAAATACAAAATAATAAAGATCAGATACAACAAATAAACAAATGTAAATATTAAAAATTCATACTAAAATAGATTGGCAGATGTGTTAAAAACAAGAACCAATGGTATTTATAAGAGACAACATTTAAATATAAATGTACAGAAAGGTTGGAAGTATAGAAAATTATATATATGTAAACAGTAATCAAAAGAAAGCAGCTGTGGCTATGTTAATATAAAAAAATTAGACTTTAAGTGAACAGGAATTACTAGAAAAAAAGGAATATTTTATGGTAATAGAAGATGCAATTCCATATGAAAACATAAAACCATAAATTTGTATGCAACTTAAAGTGTCAAAATATGTAAAAAAATGTTTAAATGTAAAAAAAAAATGTAAAACAAAAGTTGACAGAATTAAAACAAGATATAGATAATCCACTGTCACAGTTGGAGATTTCAACACATCTATCTCAGGAACTGCTAGAAAAAAAAAGAAGAAAAACACACTTACTCAATAATGGTGTACAGGATCCTTCACCTGTGAAGAGTAGTGGCTAATCTGAAAGGTAAGGGCTTGTGTTATCAGTAGCTTGGGTCTTTGTGTTCAAAGTCCGTGCTTTGGAGTAGAATTACTTACTTTATCCCTTTCACTTCTAATAGTGGTTGCCCTTGCACTTTCTCTCTGAATCCAGGAAAGGCCTCTTTTAGCCAATTCACTCTTCTCATTCTCTTCTGCTTGCTACAGGTTAAATGACAGTAACCTGCCATCTGTTTCTGAGTTCTACTTTATGCAGCTGAGTTGACTGACTAAATAGACTGAGACTTCAGTCTGTAGGCTTAGTTCTGTATCTTACTACAGAATTTGTATAGATCCCAAGATGAAGAGTAGAGAAGGGAACCAGAAGCCCCTCCTTCAAACCAGTTAACCAATAAACCTTGCATTTAGGAGACTGCTGGTGATTGCCTGTATTAATAAAAGCAGTGTTTTCTTTCTCATTTGGCTAGTGATCCATTCACCAGACTTTAGATAATGCAATTTGCAAGGTATAATTTACAAACTTAATTTATAGCCCCCTAAATGGTTTCTAGCCCACATCATCATAGAGAATTATCCACCTGAGTTTATGCACCTCCAGCACTCTTCTAATTTAGGAAAGCAATGAGAGCTTTAAAATCAGGGATCCCATACTGCCCAACTCCAGGAAGCACTTTTTCCATAGTTATATACGAAGGGTGCCCTCTGGAGTTGTGCATTGCACAGCAGAAGTGTCCATATATGGCACTCTGTGTCTTATCCTCTTTCCTGATAAACAGGGTTTCCACTTAGTTTTGGCTTCTTGATCCTGAGCAATGCCTCTCACTGGAAAGATAACTATCCATAAGGGCTATTTCTTGGTCTCTGGGCACAACTTTATCAGGAAATACCATAATAACTCCAACGTTGATATAAGAGAAAAATAATGGAGAGATAGTAAATAAAATAAATTTAAAACATATTAATTAAAGATGGATTGAAGAGATGCCGTCTATAGTCTAAGCAATTTCTTAGTGAAATTTTCCACAACGTTCAGATCTCAATGATTTGAAAGCTAGGATTTCTTTTTAAAGGCTGGGCCACTTCCAGTCAACCACACTCATAGCACTTGTCATGACAGATGCGAAAAGGAACACATTATAAACAATTTGCTTTTCTTCATGTAAGTTAAGGATTGGATAATTATATAACTCACATTGCTGACCAAACCCCTACTATTATGCACGAGCCATTATTTTGAATATACGTAAAATCTTATAAATTTATTTTAGAACCAAAAAAATCCTTAAACTTGGAAGGAATTTTTGTTCTGATTTTTTATGTGTGTGAAGTACAATTATATTGGTAGTTAAAATATTTTTCAAAACGACATGAAATAACCAGCTTCTAGGAAATTACAGTTTGTAATCATTGATTTATTTCTAGGGAAAGTAAAATGTGAATTTCTCAGATTAATTTCAAATCAATCAAATGAGCATTTAGTTTCATGATACTGATAAAGTGGTATAGAACTTCCAGGAGAGAGAAACATCAGCATTCATAATCTTAATCTAAAATTTGAGGAATTGGGCTTCCCAAAATAGAGCAACTACAAAACAAGACCATTATTATGAAACAGAACTTTTCATCTAATCTTGGAAAATTCCAGGGTCTTCAACTCATGTTGGCAGATGGGAAAAAAAATGCACAAGGGAAGACAAGAGCTAAGGTTTGGTTTGTTTTTTTCAAAAACAAAAAACAATTCTGGCTACTATTTTCTTTTTTTTTTTTTTTCCCCCTGATGTAGAGTTTTACTTGTTACTCAGAAGTAGTGCAATAGCACAATCTCAGCTCACTGCAACCTCCCTCTCCCAGGTTCAAGCGATTCTCTGTGCTCACCACCACCTCCAACTAATTTTTATATTTTTAGTAGAGATGAGGTTTCATCATGTTGGCCAGGCTGGTCTTGAACTCCTGACCTCAAGGGATCCACCCGTCTTAGCCTCCCAAAGTGCTAGGATTACAGGTGTGAGCCACGGTGCCTGGCCTAGTTTCTGTTCTTTCATATTTATGGCCTTGACTGAGTCCCAGTGCCCGGGCCATATCCCAGACCAATTAATTCAGTATCTTTGGAGATGGGTCTCAAACCATGAGTATTATTTAAGGCTCCCCAGATGATTCCTACATGTAGCCAAACACTCACGGTTAAGGTTACGCTGATCTAAAAGATAATAGGACTTGGGAATATAAGAATAGAATTATGGACTCAGAATGGAAAGGTACCTTGAAAGATTATTTTGTTTATACTCTGACTTGTTTATTTTCTGCATATCTGAATTATGATGAAGAAAGAATTAATCAGAAGAAATGCAATGCTATCAATAAAAGAGACGAACAGTGTTTTCCTCACATGGAAATAAAGTTAACTCTGGCATAGTATAGTGATACTTTAATAGTGCATGGCTGTTGTCCCTTTGTATAGCAGATACAAGTTTGGTTGAAACTACAGTGAAAATTTAAGAAATCTGTAAGTAATTGTACAAACTGGAGTTTAGCCAATATGCTGAGAACAACAAGCACTCTGGGGAAAAGACCATGGGATTTGTGGGACCACCAACTATTTATAGCACTTCAGTACCATATTCAAGACATTAAGTTTATTTGCCTTTTTTTCCATCCATAAAAAATTACATTCAAAAAAATATGTAAAAAAAAAGAGGAGTGGTTTTAAATGGATATCAAGGTAGTCCCAGAAGAGGAAAAGAAATTCCAAAAAGTAAGGTAACAACTATCTGGAGAAGACGGAAGGGCCAGTTCCAACTTCTTTCTTTTGGTGATTTGAGGAATACATTAATGATCTGAAGAGAGGCTTAAAAGTGTCAGACCTTTTTTGCCAGGTGGTGGAGCTACTACCATGACTTACAATCCAGTAACTGTAGCTGCATCTTTCATTGTTGTGGTGCACATGAAGTAGGGCATGTTTATTATGATTTAAAACAGATTAATATTAAATGAAATATATACTCAGAAATTTCAGCAGCTATTAGAGCATTCATTAAAATAGGACAATAGGAAATGTTTTAATATTTATAGGTGTATAATTTGCAGTTGAAAACTTGCAAACAACTGAACAGTTTAAAAGTTGAAATCTTTGCCTTTACCAGTAACAGGACTGTGTTATTAATAAAAGCAGCTTCAAATGTTATTCACTCAAAAATAAAGTGTTGCAGAAAAACTTCATAACTATGCTGGCAATGAAATGGTTTTTGTTGGCAAAATCTTACTCTACATACATGTTTAACTTTGCAAAGCTTATATTGTAATAATTCAAGATTTTGTTAAGAAATAGTATATACTACTATTATGTAAACAAAACCATTATTTTGTTAATAATAAAGATGCTACTGAATTATATTATCACCAAAAATATGTATCTTATGCATTTCTGGTATGCTGAAATATTTTATAGGTAGTTGGATATAATGCAAGGTTATATATAAGTTATAGATTTTATAATATAAATCTAAATATATTTCATTGTATTTTATTAATTTTTCCTTCAATACTACATTTAAATATCTTTTTCTAAAATAGCAAAAAGAGAAAACAATAATACATACTACAGGTACTGTGTGTTCTTTTATTACTTTTTCTGGCCTGAGAAAATGAAAAGCCATAGAATAATTTCTAAAAATATTCCGAAGAGAATTTAAGAGAGAATTTGAGAGAATTTAAATGACTTGGAAAAAAAAAAAAAAAAACCTATGCTTTCAAGTTATTTTATTCTGCATTCATTAGAGTCCTAAGAATTCACACATTAAAAAAGGATAGGTTAATATTCACTTTTAAAAGAGATTATACAAACAACTGGTGGCCATAGGAGGTTTTTCAAGCTGAATCTCCACTTCCTTTCAAATGAGCACTGATTATGTCAGAAACACAAGCAGCAGAGCTATGAAAAGATAAGACATAATAAACCGAAGCAATAGTGATTTTTTTAACCCTCAAAACAAAATAATCTCTCAACCAGATAAAACTTTTTTCTAAATTGAATTGTCATTAAATTGAGCCTGACTTTTCTGAACAACAATTCCTGTTGGGATGATTGATATTTAAAATATTAAGTACTAGTAACAAAATCTGTATATAAGTCTAAAATTATCAAATAGATTTCTTTTTGTTCTCTAAAAGACTATATATATTTATAAAACTGATTACCAACTGATATAACTTAATATTAACCACGTGAAATATTTTTATTTGTAGATTTAGAAAGTATAGCATTGTTTTGATATGAATATTGCTACTTAAATGATACCTTGTCTGAGACATGATCTGACAAGAGAGGTTTATCCAATAAGCTTCAGTTAAAATTTTAACCACCTATGAGTCATTTTCTCCTTAATTCCTTATTTTGTTTCAGAAAGATTGCTAAATAACTTCTAAAGTGTTTCCTAAAAAGACACCTTTTGGTCAGTTCTAACCCAACAATGCTTGCTACAAGACTAAATCAACACTGCTGAACACTTAGCATACCTAACCAGAAGTAAATCCCCTCATTTATTATATCAAAAATTCCCCTTATATTTCCAAATGTCTCCCACCAACCCTCTTGAGAACAACTGAGGTTACAAATAGACATAATTAGAGTTGCTTATTATTTTAATGCCACAGAAAGGATTTTAAAGTGAGATCTATTTGTGTATTTAGAGAGAACAGATAAAATGATTTTTAAAAAATAGCTGTCTTCTCGAAAAGCAATTTGGTTGAAATATTTTAATATAAAATGTCAGGCTACTGAGAGAAGATTTTTGAATTGTCTTAAAATTTGAAATATCTGAAATTCACAGTACTATCACAGATATATAAACAGAAACTGAAGACTCAGCTCCATCACTTATATGTAACTTATGGCAAATCAACTAAACTCTGAAAGCTAGAGTCTTCTTTTTTTATTTTTAATCTATAAAATGGGGGAACATACCTATCCTAAATGACTGTTAATTATGACTTAATACATTCTGTTCCACCACCTAAATGAGACTCTTTGATGTATTTCCTGACAAAATATAATTTTGTAATATGTTAGAGATTAGGTTAAATTTAAGAGTTAAGATCTCTAGGCTAAATTTGCTGTTGAAACTTTACCAATTAATTTAAGTTTCTAATATATAGCTATATGATTATAAATAGACTAATTGGTAATATCTAGTTTATTCTGTATTCCATATTAACAGAAGTAAAGAGAAACATATTCTATTACAGAAAAAAACTAATTTGTGCTTCATTCATGTGGAAAAGAATCCTCAATTTTGAAAATAAAATGACTACATTAGAAATGTAATTGAACATAAACTGAATGCTATTGAAGTAAAACAAACTAATTAGAGATTGTATTTATCTCAGTCTTGGAAAGCAGTCATTCAGTCAAAACTATTTAAGCGCTGTTTGCTTATCTTTTTAATACAAAAATTTCCTTCTAGTATTTATTATATTTATTATATTAATATATGTACTCTGGAAACAAAATAAAAAATAAATCATGTTTAGCCTAATTGTATCCAATTTGAAATAGTATAACATAAACCCAGAATTCATGAATATAAATACATAATGTTGTATGTCATATAACCTAATGACAAGTATAGCCCCTATCAACTAAGGAAAAAATTAAAATATGTAAATCCATGTTTACTTTTGGTACTTAAAGTCATCAAAGTTAAAAAGACATCATATTACCACAAAGTAAGTCTTGATACATTTTAAAAGATTGAAACTATACAAAATACCTTCTCTGACCACATGAAATGAAGCTAGAAATCCATACAAACAGAAAACTGAAAAATGCACTATTATGTGGAAATTAAACAACACACTTTTAAACAACCAATTGGGTCAAAGAAGAAAGCACAAGGGAAATTGGAAAATACATTGATATGGATGAAAACAAAAATGCAGCATACCAAAAATTTACAGGATCCAGCAACAGCAGTGCTAAAAGGGAATTTTATAGCAGTAAATGCCTCCATTAAAAAAGATCTCAAGTCAACATAATTTTATACTTTGAACTAGAAAAACGAGCACTCTAAACCCCAAGCTAGCGGAAGGAAGGAAATAATACATGATTAGAATAGGGAAATACAGAATAGAAAAATAAAATCAACAAAACCAAAATTTGGTCAGGAAAACATCAAAAAAACCAGGCAAGCTTTTATCTACACTGACAAAAGAGAGGATGCACATAAATAAAAACAGAAATGAGAGAAGAGACATTACTACCAATTTTACAGAAATAAGGATTATAAGAGAATACTATGAGCAGTTATATACCAACAAGTTAGAGGACTTAAGTGAAATGTAGGAATTTTTGAGAACATACAAATCATCTGAACTGAATCAAGAAGAAATAGAAAATCTCAACAGACTATAACCAGTAAAAAGAGTGAATCAGTAATCACAAAATGCCCAAGAAAGAAGAGTTCAGGACCAAACGGCTTCATTGAAGAATTCTGTCAAATATTTAAAGAAGCAACACCAATCCTTCTCAAACTCTTTAAAAAATAATTGAAGAATAAACACTTCATGATTCATTCTATGAGGCCAGCATTACCTCAGTATGAAAGCCAAAGTTATCACAAGAGAATTATAGACCACTATCCCTTTGGAGTATAAATGCAAAAATTCTCTGCAAAATACTTACAAACTGATTCTAACAGCATATTAAAAGGATTATACATTATTACCAAATGGGATTTATCTAGGAATGCAGGCATGGTTCAACATAGGAAAATCAATGTAATCTACCACATTAATAAAGGGGGGAAATGATTGTTTTACATGATATAGAAAAGCATTTGACAAAATCTAGCACCCTGTAATGATAAACACATTCAGAAGACTAGGAATAGAAGAAGACTGCTTCAACGTGACGCTGGGCACTTATGAAAACCTCATAGCTAATGTCACACTCAACGGTGAAAAACTGAAAGCTTTCCCCCTAAAATTAGGAACAAAATGAGGATGGCCACTTTAAACCACTGCTATTCAACATAATTCTAGAAACTCTAGCTGGAGGAATTTGGCTTTAAAAAATAAATACATAAAAGCCATCCAAATTGGAAAAGATGTAGTAAAACTATCTCTGTTCAGATGTCCTAATCCTGTATATAAAAAAATCTCAAATAATTCAATTAGAGCTAATTAATTTAGCAACATGGCAGGTTATAAGATCAGCACAGGAAAATCATTTGTGTTTCTGTACACTAGCAATGAATAATCCAGAAAGGACACTAAGAAAGCAGTTTGACTTATAATAACATCTAAAAGAATAAAATACCTAGGAATAATTTTAAGCATGGATGTTAAAGACTTGCACACTGGAAACTATAAGACATTGCTGAAGGAAATTAAAGAAGATTCAAATTAGTAGAACGGCATCCTGTGTTGATAGATTATAAGATTTAATACTGTTAAGATATCAGTAGTACCCAAGGCCATTTAACATAATTCCTATCAAAATTTCAACAGCGCTTTTTGTAGAAATGGAAAGGATGATCTTCACATTCATACAGAATTTCAAGGGGTCCTGCATAACCAAAAGAAATCCCGAAAAGAAGTACAGTGTTCATAATTTCAAAACTTACAACAAAGCTACAGTAATCCAAACAGTGTAGTACTGGCATAAGGATAGATATATAGACCAATGGAACAGAAAGTACAGAAATAAATTCATATATCTATGGCCAATTGATTTTTGACTAGGCTACTAATGAAGTTCATTCATTTGGAAAAGAATAGTCTCTTTGATAAATAGTGCTAGGATAGCTGGATTTACACATGCAAAAGAATGAAGTTGGACCCCTTAACTCCCAGTTGATCAATGACCTAAATATAAAAACTAAAAAACATAAAACTTGTAAAATAGGGGTATTTATGAACAGTGGAGTCTTAGATATGACATCAAAATCACAAGCAACAAAAGTAAATTGAACTTCATCAAAATTAAAAATTTTGAAAGGAATCTCTTGAAGCCTGGAGTTCAAGACCAACCTGGGCAACATAACAAGACCCTGTTACTAACATCAACAACAAAATTGCAATTAGCTGGGCATGGCGTTGCATGCCTGTAGCCCTAGCTACTTGGGAGGTTGAAGTCTGGAAGCATTTCTTGAGCCTATGAGGGTGAGGCTGAAGTGAGCTGTTGCTGTGCCACTGCACTATAGCCTGGGTGACAGAGGGAAAACGTCTCAAAAAATTATAATAATAATTAAATGTGGTGCAAGGGACATTATCAAGAAAGTAAAAAGACAACATGGCTACCTACAGAATGGAAGAAAATGATTGCAAATCATTTGTGATAATGGCTTAATATCCAGACTATATATACAAAGTGTTAACAAGGAGAAATTGGAACTGATACATTGCTGATGAGAAGTAAATTCCTCAAAAAGTTAAATATAAAATTACCATATGACTCTACAGTTCTGTGTATACCCAAAAGCATTGAAAACAGGGACTCACAAAGATACTTGTATGCCAGTGTTCACTGCAACATTATTCACAATAGCCAAAGGTGGAAACAACCTATGGATAAACAAAATGTGGTATATACATACGATAGGTAAAAAAGGAATAAAAGCTATAAAAAAGGAATGACGTTCTGATACATACTGAAATATGGATGAACCTGGAAGACATTATACTCAGTAAAATAAGCCAAACACAAAAAGACGAAGATTGAGTGATTCCACTTATATGAAATATCTAGAACAGGCAAATTCATATAGACAGAAAGTAGAATAGAGATTACCAGTGGCTGGGGAAAGGGAGTCATGAGTTATTGCTTAATGGCTATAGTTTCTATTTGGGATAATGAAAACACTTGAAAATAAATAGTGGTGATGGTTATACAATTCAGTAAATGTAATTAATGCCACTGAGTTGTACACTTAAAATTGATTAAAATGACAAACATTATATTATATATACCTTACCCAATAAAAACTATTTCTTTTTTAAAAATGGTATTCAATTCATACCTGGTTATTGAACTAAAACAAAATTTTATAATTTAAATTGATAATTTTATAAACTATATTGAAATTTAAGCAGATGTTACAGGGTTAAGTAATGTGCAACAGATTTTAACTTATTCAATATAAAAGGTTAACTTTCAGAATTAATACTTTTTACTCTAAAAGCCTAAAGATATAAGAGAAAAGATGAAATTTAAAGTCTATTTTGCATTAATTTCTCAAGTATATTAACAGTAACTCTATACCTAGTTGTGACTATAAATAAATTGCTCCGCCTCTGCTAAGACCTACTTATATCAATCAACTTTTGACACAACAAAATTCTTATGTAATACGAAGCAGTAAAATATTGTGCTTTAACCTTTTATTTGTCCCATCATATGTGAAATATAGGACATGTCTCTTATTTAATACTAATTTCAAGGCTCTGAATTAGCCTCTAAAGAACCTACAAAATTCTTTCAAATATATTCATAGTAATTTTCAATTCCTGCTGAAAATATATTTGAAAGCCTCGATTTAGGACAGCCTCAAAAGTATACAATTATTCGTTTTATATTCTATAAACTCTATCCTTTTATGCAGGCACTCATCCATCCATTCAAAACCGTATTGAATGCCCACTATCACAGTACAGCCTACCAAAATGAGAAAAATTAGTGAGATAACTGTTCAGATATAGTTTTTCTATCTCTGAAAGAAACTTCAAAATAATAGAGTTCACTTTATGGTCTTTGTTGGTGAATATAAATTTGAATCATATACTATAGGGGGAAAAAGTCGTAGCCTTGTTTTCTACGATGTGAGAGAGAAATCACTCTGAGGTAAATTCTACAAAATAGAATTCAAGAAGAGACAGGAGTAACTTTGTAATCTTTATAATCTCCTAAACCTGATAGCAACTTGGATATTTTCTTCAGGGGTCCTTCCTGCTCTTTGATTTCACCACAGTGAATTTCTCCAAGAGTTTGTTTTCTCCATGTGGGAAAACAAGTCAGATTCAACTTCCATTTTTATCCCCCATTTCTTCAGTGGTTTTATTAGTTACGTCACTGTTTCAGTATGAATTCATAGTAAGATTAAAATTTTCCCTGAACTGCTGGTGCTCTACGCCACATCCTAAACCATGGAGCCCAACCTAAATCACCATGGCAGAGAAGCCTCTCTGTCTGGTATATTACTGGTTACTGTGGCAGAGAAAAAGAGACTGCTGCAGAAAGACTAAAACTGATAAATGCTTCGACCCAGAAACAACACACATTGCTTTCATTGGACAATCATTTTCACTGGTCAAGTCCCATGGCCATTCTTAACCTCCAAGGGACAGGAACTACAAACCATGTAATCAGAGACTAGAATATTTCTGAAAAGCCTTAAGGGTACAATTAATGAAAGTTTTAGTCCAATTTATTTGAAAACTTGGATATAATGGATAATTCTGTATAAAAGTTATTAGAAATGGCTCAAGAACAACTCTTTGTAAATTCTGGATATTAGCCCTTTGTCAGATGGGTAGATTGCAAAAATTTTTTCCCCATTCTGTTGGTTGCCAGTTCACTCTAATGATTGTTTCTTTTGCTGTGCAGAAGCTCTTAAGTTTAATTAGATCCCATTTGTCTATTTTGGCTTTTGCTGCCATTGCTTTTCGTGTTTTAGTCATGAAGTCCTTGCCTATGCCTATGTCCTGAATGGTATGGCCTAGGTTTTCTTCTAGGGTTTTTATGGTGTTAGGTCTTATGTTTAAATTTTTAATCCATCTGGAACTAATTTTTATATAAGGTGTCAAGAAGGGGTCCAGTTTCAGCTTTCTGTACATGGCTAGCCAGTTTTCCCAACACCGTTTCTTAAACAGGGAATCCTTTCCCCATTGCTTGTTTTTGTGAGGCTTGTCAAACATCAGATGGTTGTAGATGTGTGACATTACTTCCTAGGCCTCTGTTCTGTGCCATTAGCCAATATCTCTGTTTTGGTACCAGTACCATGCTGTTTTGATTACGGTAGCCTTGTAGTATAGTTTGAAGTCAGGTAGTGTGATGCCTCTAGCTTTGTTCTTTTTGCTTAGTATTGTCTTGGCTATGCAGGCTCTTTTTTGGTTCCATATGAAGTTTAAGGTGGTTTTTTTTTGTTTGTTTGTTTGTTTTCCGTTCAAAAACCACATGATTATCTCGATAGATGCAGAGAAGGCCTTTGACAAAATTCAACAGCACTTTATGCTAAAAACTCTTAATAAACTAGGTATTGATGGAATGTATCTCAAAATAATAAAACTATGGCAAACCCACAGCCAATATCATACTGAATGGGCAAAAACTGAAAGCATTCACTTTGAAAACTGGCCCTAGACAAGGGTGCCCTCTCACACCATTCCTATTCAACATAGTATTGGCAGCTCTAGCCAGAGTAATCAGGTAAGAAAAAGAAATAAAGGGTATTCAATTAGGAAAGGAGGAAGTCAAATTGTCTCTATTTGCAGACAACACAATTGTATATTTAGAAAACCCCATCATCTCAGTCCAAAATCTCCTTAAACTGATAAGCAACTTCAGCAAAGCCTCAGGACACAAAATCAATGTGCAAAAATCACAAGTATTCCTATACACCAATAACAGACAGAGAGCCAAATCAAGAGCAAATCCCCATTCACAATTGCTACAAAGAGAATAAAATACCTAGGAATACAACTAACAGAGGACATGAAGGACCTCTTCAAGGAGAACTACAAAACTGCTCAAAGAAATAAGAGGACACAGACAGATGGAAAAACATTCCATGTTCATGGTTAGGAAGAATCAATATCGTGAAAATGGTCATAATGCCCAAAGTAATTTATGGATTCAATGCTATCCCCATCAAAGAATTCTATTTTTATGCAAATTATTGAAGATAATAAGAGATTACAAGATTGCCAATGCCTGAACTATTAATGGCTGAGATTTTACCCTATTTGTAAGCTAACAGTTTTATTTGACCACTGTCATAGATGGTGGCAGAAGACAATACACGGATGGTTTGTTACTCACAGCTGTAGCTGGAGTAGCCGCATATGTGATGGATACCTGAATCATCATATCCACATATGCAGTGTGGTGTGTTACATGGGAGAACTATAAGCTTACAAAACTCAAATCTTTTATAACAGACATTAAATATGCTATGTTCTAAGAATACAAACAAACCTACATGCTGCTCCAAAGGGAGACACTCTTATCTTCCAAGACAGTTTGCTATGCAAATATCTTTCAAAACATAGTCCAGAACAAAGGCAGTTAGTACTTCTGCTTGCAAGATGTGCAGACACACAGAGATCCATGAAAAATTGTCACCTAACAGCCAACGTGTTTTATGAAGCCAATAAAATCATGATACACAAACCAGGCAAAAATAGCATAAAACAGAATACTATAGACCAATCTCCCTTTTAGCATATGCATTAAAATGCCATATAAAATTGTAACAAGCTAAGTTCCTCAGTATATAAAAACCAATATTAGGGACATATGGAATTTATCCATATGAAGGAATGGTATATATGAAGGAGGAAAATCAATTTAATAAATTGAATATTCAACATTAGAAAAATTCACAAGTTGAATTCATCACATTAACAGATTAAAGGAGAAAACCATATGAACATCTTTGTAGATACAGATAAATTATTTTGACTTGTGAATAATGAGTATGTGGAATACTGGCACAAGAATTCAATTCTTCATATTTCTTGAAGAGCACAATTTTCTCTGCAGTATGCTTTTTTTTCACTGGATTATGTGGCAAATGAAGTATGTGTCCTTATTATGTTTCTTATTTTAAAATAGCATAGCTAAAATGAACTATAGCATAGTTACAATGAACTATAAATATTGAGTACTCTTTAAACCATGTCTTAATACCAAAGTAATTATCAGCTTATCACAAAGAGTAAGTTATGATTATGCTGTAAAAGCAAATTCCTGGTGCAGAAGCTTCTCTTACTATTAACTCCAATCCAAATCCTTTTTAAAATGAAGTGGTTGTGTATATTAAAACATATACATTGACTATCATGTGATCATAATAGTTTTAACTGTATTGTCTCCTATACCATACATTTTAAATAGGGACAAAAATTGGTATTTGGTAGACAAAAGAGTAACCTTGGATATTAGAGTGGCTTGTGATCCTCATAAGCTCAACCCTACCAGACAAAATCTTATACTTACTATTTAATTTATCATATTAGAAATAAGAAATTTAAATTTATAGATTAAAATAATTTTTTAACTTTTAGGTTCAGGGGTACATGTGCAAGTTTGTTATATAGGTAAACTCATGTCACAGGGATTTGATACACACATTATTTCTTCACTCAGGTAATAAGCCTAGGACCCAATAGTTATTTCTCTGCTCCTCTCCCTCTTCCCACCCTTCATCTTCTGATAGGCCCCAGTGTCTATTGCTCCCTTCTTGTGTCCATGTATTCTCATCATTTAGCCTCCACTTATAAGTGAGTACAGGCAGTATTTGGTTTTCTGTTCCTACATTAGCTTGCTAAGGATAATGGCCTCCAGCCCCAGCCATGTTCCTGTAAAGGCCATGATCTCATTCTGTTTTATGGCTGCATAGTATTTCACAGTGTATATGTACAACATTTTCTTTATCCAGTCTACCACTGTTGGGCATTTAGGTTGATTCCATGTCTTTGCTATTGTGAATAGTTCTGTAAAGAACATACACGTGCATGTGTCTTTATGATAGAATGATTTATATTCCTTTGGGTATATACCCAGTAATGGGATTGCTGGGTCGAATGATATTTCTGTTTTTAGGTCTAAGGAATCACCACACAGTTTTCCACAGTGGTTGAACAAATTTACACTCCCATCAACAACAGTGTATAAGCATTCCTTTTTCTCTGCAGTCCCACCAGCATCTGTTATTTTTGGACTTTTCAATAATTGCCATTCTGCCAGGTGTGAGATGGTATCTCATTGTGGTTTTTATTTGCATTTCTCTAGTGATCAGTGATAGTAAGCTTTTTTGCTGTTTCTTGGCCTCATGTATGTCTTTTGAAGAATGCCTGTTCTTGTCCTTCGCCTACTTTTTAAATGGGTTGTTTTTTCCTTGTAAATTAGTTTAAGTGCCTTATAGATGCTGGATATTAGACCTTTGTCAGGTGCGTTTGTAAAAATTTGCTCTCATTCTGTAGGTTGTCTCTTTACTCTAGTTTCTTTTGCTGTGCAGAAGCACTTTAGTTTATTTTGATCCCAGTTATCAGTTTTTGCTTTCGATCCCGTTACTTTTGGCATCTTCATCATGAAATCATTGCCCATTCCTATATCCAGAATGGTATTGCATATGTTGTCTTCCAGGGTTTTCCATTTAAGTCTTTAACCTCTCTTGAGTTTATTTTTATGTATGGTATAAGTAAGGGGTCCACTTCAATCTTCTTCATGTAGCAAGCCAGTTATCCAAGCACCACTTATTGAATAGGGAATATTTTCCCCATTGTTTGTTCTTGTCAGCTTTGTTGAAAATCAGATGGTTGTAGATGTGCAGCCTTATTTTGGGGCTCTTTATTCTGCTCCATTGGTCCCTGTGTCTACTTTTGTACTAGTGTCATGCTGTTTTGGTTGCTATCACCCTGTAGTATAGTTTGAAGTCAGGTAACATGATGCCTCCAGCTTTGTTCTTATTGCTTAGCATTTCCTTGGCTATTCAGGCTTTTTTGGTTACAGCGATAAACAATATTACATATATGCCATAAAAATGTACAATATTTGTGTATCAGTAAAAAACATGTTTTTAAATCAAATCAGATATGATAGAAAGTTAACCAAGACCAATTAGAAATTATTTAAAAACCTATTTCAATGTAGCTCTACAATTATTTTAAAATACCAGTTATTTTCAGCTGGGCACAGTGGCTCATACCTGTAATCCCAGCACTGTGGGAGGTTGAGGCAGGTGAATTGCCTGAAGTTAGGAGTTTGAGACCCCGTCTCTACTAAATATACAAAAAAAATTAGCCAGACATGGTCTCATACGCCTATAATCCCAGCTACTCGAGAGGCTGAGGCAGGGAGGGAGAGGTTGCAGTGAGCCAAGATCGCGCCACTGCACTCCAGCCTGGGTGACAGGGTGAAACTCCATCTCAATAAAAATAAATAAGAATAAAATAAAGTATCACTTATTTCATGTTTATCTCATCTTTTTAAATTTCATATTTTGAACCTACATAAGTAAACATAATTTCCAAATAAACTTAATACATAAAAAATAGGATAGTTCTCAATTAAAGAGATTTGACTTTAAATGACCATACTAATACCCAAGTAAACACAACCTTGCCATCAGAATAAGCAGCATGACCTAGAGTATAATACTTAACATTACTCGATTGTTATAATGAATGAAGCAGAATTTGCTTCAAGCTAGAGCTTCACAGAACTTTTATCACCAGAGTTGCTAGCAAGCACTACAAAGAATTACATTTTTTTCTGCCTAGTTTATTATGCTATCCCTGCTACCCAACACGAATAATCACAGAAACACTTAAAACTGGAAGTAGATATGTAAAAATCAAAAGATTAATAGGTTATCAGTTCTCAGAATGTTGAATTTTGTTTTTTAAATGACTGAGTTTATATAATGGTCAACCAACAAAAGCAAGTTGCTATTGAGCAGGTTTATTCTGAAGCTTTAATTAGCATATAAATATACAAAGAAAACATTGTATTTTATGAGATGTAATATTTCTCAGAAATGTCATATTTCATTTAGTAATAAGTAGAATATAGTTTACTTTCAAGATTTACTTTTTATGTACCAAGCAACCCCCATGCTTTGAATTCTATGGAAATTAAAGCTAAATTTCCTTAAAGAAATATCATTATGTCTGTCCAGTTCATTCAATGCCAAAATGAAGTAAGATTCTTCTTAGAGCTTTGCTGAAAGAATTAAAGACTTAAACATAAGACCTAACACCATAAAAACCCTAGAAGAAAATCTAGGCAAAACCATTCAGGACATAGGCATAGGCAAGGACTTCATGACCAAAACACCAAAAGCATTGACAACAAAAGCCAAAATAGACAAATGGGACCTAATTAAACTCCACAGCTTCTGCACAGCAAAAGAAACAGTCATTAGAGTGAATCGGCAACCAACAGAATGGGAAAAAATTTTTGCAGCTAAGCCATCTGACAAAGGGCTGTTATCCAGAATTTACAAAGAACTAAAACAGATTTACAGGAAAAAAACAAACAAGCCCATTCAAAAGTGGGCAAAGGATATGAACAGATACTTTACAAAAGAAGACATACATGAGGCCAACAAACACATGAAAAAATGCTCATCATCACTGGTCATCAGAGAAATGCAAATCAAAACTACATTGAGATACCATCTCACGCCAGTTAGAATGGCGATCATCAAAAAATCTAGAGACAACAGATGCTGGAGAGGATGTGGAGAAATAGGAACACTTTTATACTGTTGGTGGGAGTGTAAATTAGTTCAACCATTGTGGAAGACAGTATAGAAATTCCTCAAGGACCTAGAAATAGAAATTCCATTTGACCCAGCAATCCCATTACTGGGTATATATCCAAAGGATTATAAATTGTTCTACTATAAGGACATGTGCACACGAATGTTCATTGCAGCACTGTTTACAATAGCAAAGACCTGGAACCAACCCAAATACCCATCGATGATAGACTGGATAGGGAAAATGCGGCACATATACACCATGGAATATTATGCAGCCATCAAAATCGATGAGTTGTGTACTTTGTAGGGACATGGATGAACCTGGAAACCATCATTCTCAGCAAACTGACACAAGAGCAGAAGATCAAACACCGCATGTTCTCACTCATAGGCGGGTATTGAACAATGAGAACACATGGACACAGGGAGGGGAGCACTACACACTGGGGTCTATTGGGGGGAAATAGGGGAGGGACAGTGGGGGGTGGGGAGTTGGGGAGAGACAGCAAGGGGAGAGATGCCAGATGTAGGTGATGGGGAGGAAGGCAGCAAATCACACTGCCATGTGTGTACCTATGCAACAATCTTGCGTGCTCTTCACATGTAGCCCAGAACCTAAAATGCAATAAAATAAATGGAATAATAAAAAAAAAGAACTAAACTAAATGAAATTCTCAAAGTATAAGGTTAAGTTGGTGATCACTAAAAGCAGTTGTAAAAATAAAACATGAAAAAAGTTTAAATTTAGAAAATGTTCTCCTGAAAATAATTGCATTTGATCCTCACAAAGTTTTGAAGAAATTAGATGTTATAGATGAGAAATCCAAGACCAAAAGAGATAAATAACTCGCCCCAGTGAAGTGGCAGACCTAGGTAAATCTCTTGACTTCGTATCCTGTGTTCTTTGCTATCTTGCCTTTAATGCTCTGAACTAGAAGGGGCTTCTAATAATTGTTTGTCATTGAAAAAACTGTCAGGAATACAACATAACTCCACTCAGTGAAATCAAGATATGCTTTAGTGTACTTTTGTGTTCATATTGCAGCTTCTTTTCTGAACTCATGCTTGCATTTAATGGGCTTTAAAATATGTTCATACATCTTCTAGGTTTCCACAGACATGCAGCTCCAGTTACAAGAAGGCAGTTCCCACATGGTGCACACAGGATGGATTACCTGCACTTTGAGGATGATAGCCGTGGATGGTGGTTTGACATGGATATGGTGATCATATATATTTATTCAGTGAACTGGGTCATTGGATTCATTGTTTTCTGCTTTCTTTGCTATTTTTTCTTTCCGTTTTAGGAATTTTCATACATTACTACAGTTGGCCAACCATAAACAATGTAAATAACAATTGCTTAAACATTTTAAAAATGTGCTTTGAAGTATTTTTAATGTTGCATTATACTGTTGGTGTTTATAGAAACTGTTGGTGTTTATAGAAAGCCTGAGAATAATTTATTTATTTATTAATGTTTTTCATGTAACAAACGAAACTTTATTCAAGAGCTAACCTACCCAGCACTTAACAACAATGCACTATTAATTTCATAGTTGATCTTGGGTTAGGATTTGGGGGTCTGATTTTATAATATCACTTTAATACTTATTTTAATTATAAAAAACTGAAGTTTTCTCTCCAGTTAAAAATAGTAAAGATATAAAAAGAAATGACAATCTAGGGAGGTATTATCTTTACTGATAGAATATTTAGTCAATCACTTATTCTCAGGCAAATTATATGTATTAAAGATAAACCATATTCTCCGGGAACTAATCTAGCAGGGTATATTCAGTTTTGGTTTCTAATTATCGCTACTTATATCCCTTTGTATTACCAAGAAAACTGACTATTCTTTTTGTATAGTTCTAACTAGTGCAACATTTTAAATTATTATAAACAGAATAGTAAATACAAATTATGAGACTAATCCCTATGAATAGACACTTTAGGAAGCTGTATTAACATTTTTCTAGATTGAAGGATGAATCACCTGAAGAAATAGAAAATTTACTGACTTTTCGTATTCTACAAGAGCAATGCATGACCAAATGTAATTTAGTGATTCATTTAGGAGTTTGAGACCAGTAGGAGATCGTCAAATATGTTGTACATGTGCAATAAAGGGTGGCTTTTAAATTTTTTTTCTATCGTTAATTAAGTTTTTTAATGTCTGGAATAAAGAATTGTTAAAATAGGCTTATGGATTTATAGAAAGAAAATTTGACATTTTTAATTATAGTAATCCTTAATTTTTCATTATTAAAATTTAAAAATAAGATCTGAATCACTACGATGTGAAATAGAATTGGGGCAGGTAGCCTAATTTTAAAAATGAAAAACTGGAAGAGAGACTTAAGCTTATTTAGTCAGTTATTCTAGTGGTCTTTGTGAAACCTGAGACAACAGTTTTTATTATGAACTACTAATCTAATATTCTACACTATGATGTCATATATCTGGTAATTCAATAAGCATACTTTTATATAAAATATGTGAATCTTTCATGGTACTATAAATACTACCACTATCCAAAAACATTAGGATCAACTGGGCTTTAACAGTTCCAATCTATGAAAGCCAAAATTTAGCCTAATTGCTACTAACTATATTTCAATAAAAGCACTTGACTGATGGTATGTGATGTTCTAAGAAATGTAGAAGAATGGGTACTGATTTTTATTCTAATGCTGTCCTTATTATTGTGTTTAAAATTACGTCTATTAAAGACAATAGTATATATTAGACATCAAATCCAGAAAGCAGAAAACAAAATACAATTTAGAAACACAGATAAGTTTATACTCAAATGGATATTTGTAATTACTGATTTACTGCTCAAAGTAAATAAACATAAGGGAAAATATCATCGCTTTTAAAATATATAACAAGATTGAAAAGTTAACAACACACATATGTGAGGAGTTGCAAAATTTTAAGAACTTTCAAATGAATTGCAGCCATTTCCTAGGCAACTTCTGGCTTATACCCTCTAGCAATGAATATTGATTCATTTCTAAATTACAATAAAAGTTTATTTTAATTATACATAAACTAAATAAGTGTTATTATAGATGCAGATCTCTCATAGAAACAAAGTTAATTCCCAATATATATTTGTTAGTCAGGTCAGTGATTTATAGATCTCAATCTATTAAATATTTATGATAACCTTAAATATGAACCCTTCAATGAAGAAAGCATAATCTGGAAAAGCATTCAAAATGGATTGAGTATATACGTCTTGACTAATAACCTGATCTGAAAATTAAAGAATATTAAAAGTAGAAGTAAATTCATAAAATTATAAATTAATTTTACCTTAAAATATTATTAAATTTTATACAAATGGAGATTAAAACTGCTATATATTAAGAAGTATAGCATTTCCTAGATCTGCCAGCTTATAAGAAGCCAGATAAAATCTGAGATGGAAAGAAACCGGTTTCTTCTGGTATGTAGTACACAGTAGCCGTTCAAAATAAAATAGATGGATGAGTTTTAAAGTAAAACAAAGAATTAAATGCTTTTCTTTAGCATCCCTCACAGTAAAAACTCATTGTCCAATACAAAGCCAAAGAAAGGAAAAGAAGAAAAATGTTAAAGTTAATGAAGTATAGTACTTTTCCCAAGTAATATTATTTAATGAGCTTAATTTTATGATTTATCATTATCAATAATTTCTATTTCTACCAAGCTTAATTATGGTAAAGGTTACTTTTAAACATGTTCACATATTTTTTTTAAAAATACCCTAATTGAGGTACATTTCTGAATAGTTTCAGCAGATTGTTTATTTTTTAATTTTAAAAAAGCTAATTCACAAACTCAGACCCATTTCTTTATACTTAGCATAAGCTAGGGGAATTTAAATTAGACCGAATTGAAAAAGAATCAGAATTCATATTTTATAAAGCTTCTACCACTGTGAATCACCATAATCCAAAATGGGGAAAAAAACATTTCTGTATCTGCCATATTATTAATGCCACTCTAGTATTACATGCTAAATATAAAAGCAGTGCCGCCATCGGTTTCACTTCTGCCTTGGAATCTTGTTCCTAAGATAGCTCTATGGCATAACAAAATTCCAGTTAATAAAATTTTCATTTAAATATCTTTTGTATGGCTAAATGAATACACAGATTCGTAAACATCTAATTTTTATATGGATTTCTCAAAGAATGCCTTATAGAAGAGCATTCTCTGATTAAATACAATTAGAGTTGAAGTCTTTGCTTCTTAACAGAATTCTGTAGTTGAACCCAGAGAACACTGTCATTTAGGAAAGTGTTCCTAAAGGTTTGCATGCTTTAACATGCTCAACTCTTACTTCTTGAAGTGTTTCTGATTGTCAGTCAATTTTCAAAGAACATTAAAGTTCCACCAATGTATACGTTTTTCCCAGAATGCATTTATTTTCCTATGCTTTTTCTTGAAGATAACACCTATAATAAGACTTTAAAAAAAAAAAAGACTTTATACATTTTAGTTATTACTTTTTCTTGCACAGATCCTAGGAGAACCATCGTCAAGAAGTATCTTTAGACCATGGCATTAACATATTATAGTAGCAAGTGTCTACTAAAATATGTACTTATCTTACATTCATGATTCTATTGTAGCATCAGGAAAACAAATACTTCACCATTCCCACTGTCCTTGAGGTTCTCTCATATGGTACAATAGATGTACTTTGACCATTATGGGTTTGTTTTTTTTTTTAGTACTTTAAAAAATAATTTTTAGACTGTTATCACAAAGTTTGTTGTGGTTATTTCTCTTTTTACATGTAACCATTAACTACTGTAAAACACAGTCCTTCTAAACTTCCCTTACTCTTTTACATATTAAGTCTAAGAACCTCATCCAGAGTGTATCCAGTAAGTAAACAGAATAGTTAATTAACTGCCCACTAAAGTGAGTTTTTATTACTGATAACAGCCTTGCAAGAGACAAATACTGTTCTAGGACATGATAAATATTTTACTTGCTTTACAAGAGTCACCTTGTCTACCAAAAAAACTATTCAGAGGAAAGGGAAGTGAGAGAAGACAGCAGCCAACATTTATAAAACTTCTGTATCTTACTTTACTGGTTACATTTACGTGTTACCTAATTTAATCTTCTCAATACTCTAAATCAGATGATATCCTCATATTACAGATGAGGAAGAGAAATAAAATAATGTAACCGAAGTCACACAGGAAGGATTAGAAGGTGATTGACTTCATTTCTGTCATATTACAAGAACTTTACTCTTTTCACTATACTGTCAGTAATATCTGATAACTTGATGAAGTTGAATATTCACTGAAGAAGTTTTGGTAACACTGGTAGAGATGCATGAGGAATAAAAGATGGTCTGGTTCAAGAATGCAGGAATATCGTACTTGTACTTTGTTTTTGACAGTTTTCATTGCTTATAACAATGAAAAACTGTTTAATATTTGTAGGAGACTAATATGAAATGCTGCATTTGATAACTTTTATTCTGCGTGGCAACTTTGATTTACAGTGGCTGCCTAGAATGCTTGAGAAGGATTCTTATGTTACATCCAGGATCCAGGAGGGAAAAAAAGAGTTTTCTGGATCCACTGACATTGCCCCGCAAATATAGGGAAAGGAGGGTCTTAAGGGAAAACTAGCCATCTCAGATATTTGCCATCCTTGGATAAAGGTACAGAAACTCATTCATGTTTTAGAAACTGGTCACACCATTTGTTGAGGGAAACAAAATATAGTTTCCTGACTATAATTAATAATACTATGATATAGTCTAATTTAGCTATGATATAATTAATAATAAATTACTTTCCAGTCTTATACTTCTCATTTTGCCTTCAAACAGAAGCTTAATAGGAACCTAGTTGTGAATTACATCGATTTTTAAATTATGATGTAGCTACAGTGTAATTTTCTCATTTCAGAAAAATGTTAACTACTGTCATTCAAAAAATAGAGTTCTGATTTGCAAATTCTACAAAACTAAATGGATACTACTGGCTGTTCTGATTCCAATATTGAAAGTAAATCAGGCAGACAGGAATATAGTATAGAATCAACCTAGATCAGAAGTCAACAGCAATGCCTCTTAAACCTTCATAGCCTACATTAAATCTTGGTAAAATGTATGTTTTTATTCAGAAGGTGTAGGGTAGACCTGAGATTCTGCATTGCTAATAAGCAGTCTGTGATACTGATCTGCTGGCTCATGGACCACACCTGCGATAGCAAGAGACTAAAGAAAGCACATCTGAAAAGGTGGCCATGAACCTTGCTTTCTCATCATTAACTGTCCCCAAAAGACAAATTTCATATTGTTTTTGCACTTGATAATTACATTATAATGGTTATCCAATATAAAGGATGAATAATGAATTATGCTATAAATAATTTTATATAAATCTATTGAATAAGATTTTGACATTATCTGACAGGTATTAAAGTCTAGGTATCAATATGCAAGTATTATATTTAAAATCTGTAATTCAAACTTTTTCTTCTTTTCTTTAAACAAAAAATAATATTTCCCATTTTTTTCCTATTCCCTCTCATTACCCATTCTTTGGCTATCTCTATCTAGACTCTAGTCAAATAGAACAAGTGTGAGATTATATATAACCACTTATAATACCACATCTAGAAATAGAAAATAAAATGTACTCTAGCACTTCTGCTCACTTCTAGTTTCCAGTATACATTATAACTGCAAAAATCA
Source organism: Cebus imitator (assembly GCF_001604975.1). Lineage (NCBI taxonomy): Eukaryota > Metazoa > Chordata > Mammalia > Primates > Cebidae > Cebus > Cebus imitator. Next base: position 2,283,723 of record NW_016107526.1, read on the forward strand.
AGAGACCATATCATCCTGGGTTATGTGACTAAAATTTACTTTATCTTTCCTCATTTTCCTCACCTGTAGAACTATGTATAATAACACAGACCTTCCCAGAATTCTGCTGCAATAAAATACAATTTACAAGAAAATTGTGAATTAAAATACCTATTATCCATATATTTTCATGGTGATTCTTCATAATAGAAGGAGGAGCTACAGTTGTTTGATGCTAAATATATGCCAAGTATTATATAGTGCTTTGCACACAGTATCTCATTTCATATAACAACCCTAAGATACTTTTATTACCACATCCATTTTATAGACAAGAAAACTGGAGCTCAAAGAGGTTAAGTAGCTTCCTTAAAGTCTTATAACTACTAGTGGTACAGCTAGGAGCCAAACTCAGGTCTGACTAGTGCTTGAGGTTATGTTCTTGTCGCTCTTTATACCCTTACAAAGTTCACTTCCCGATTTCGGTTTTCTTTAACAGCAATAAAGTAAAACAAAAATTCCACTTCAGTGAAATTTCCAGGGGTCCAGTGATGTATAAAATGTCAAGATACCTTCCAAGGTAAAAGATAAAGTGCTGCATCTAACCCTCCTACCACTAAAAAAGAGGCAAAGTGCCCAGGGGATCCTCTTTGGATTTTGGATATAAAATACACCTTATTGGGGTGGCTATTCTGGCCCATTTGCCAAATAAGGCAAAGAGCTGGCAGTAGAGAATATGGTCCAGACAAAAGAAGGCTCTTCAATAGGTTCATGTTGCCATACAATCACTTGTCATTTGGATCACATAATATAGCAGATCTAGTGGTGCTTAAAGTATCAGTGGTAGATGGGGTTGATATTTGGAGCCTTTGACAAGCTTCATTAGGTAAATCACAGCATGGACCTTTAGGATTTTGGAGCAAAGCTACACCATCCTCTATGGATAACTACTCTCCTTTTGAGAAACTGCTTTTGGCCTATTACTCAGCCTTAGTAGAGACTGAACACTTGATCATGAGTCACTAAGTTGTCCAGCTACCTGAACTTCCCATCATGAGCTGGATGTAATGTTGAGTGTGCACAGCAGTACTCTATTATCAAAGGGAAGCAGTATATATGAGATCAGACTTGAGGAGGCCCTTGAGGCACAAGGAAGTTACATGAGGAAGTGGCGAATATGTCCATGGTCCCTATTCCTCCTACATTACCTTCTCTCTTTAATCCATACCTAAGTCTTCCTGCCTCAGACAAGTTGATTGAGGCAGAGAGAAAAAAATAAAAACCTCAGGTCTGGCTAACAAAGGGTTCTGCATTGCATGCAAGTACCACTCAGAAGAGGCCAGCTAGGACTCTACAGCCTTACTCCGGACATCCCTGGAAGACTGTAGTAAAGGAGAATCCTCCCAATGGGCAGGACTTCCAGCAATGCCCTGGCTTGGTTATTTTTCCTGAGAGAAGAAAATACCCAGAGGTACAAGTCTGCAATGGATTGACTTTGACAAATGGTGTGGCTGAAGGGTCAGGGATTTAGAAAAAACACACTTGAAATGTTGGCAAGGAGGTTTAGGAAAGAGGAATATGGATGGACCTCTTCTAGAATGGTACCCAGAAATATCTGTGTCAATATGAATTCTCATTAGAGAGTTACCTCAGTGGAGGAGAATTTTAACAATAAAATGGAAAGAATGACCTGCTCTGTAGACACCAGTCAGCCTCTTTCCTCAGCTACTCTAGTTATTACCAAAACACTTCGTTCAATGGGCTCATGAACAAAGTGGCCATGGTGGCAGGGACAGAGGTTATGCATGGGCTCAGCAACATGAATCTCTACTCACCACAAAAGATACTGTTGAGGACCCAAACTGCCAGCAGCAGGGACCAACAATAAGTCCCTGAAATGGTATCATTCCTGGGGTAACAGGCTGGTGGCAGATTTATTATACATTGGACTGCTTTCTCATAGAAGGGAAAGCATTTTCTTATTAGAAGGATAAATTTTTACTCTGAATATGATTTTTTCTTCTGTGCATATGATGCTTCTGCTAAAATGAGCAAGTACAGACCTACAGAATGCTTTGTCCACCATCTTGTATCCCACTTAATATCAATTTTAATCAAGAACTTATTTCACAACTGATGGAAGTTACTGGTCTCCTCATTTTGTCCATAATCCCAAAGCAGCTGTTATGACGATTGTGGAATGGCCTTTGAAGACCCAGCCAAGGTAACAGGTGTTGTTACTTTGCAGGGCTGGGGCAATGTCCTCCAGAATATGGTATGTGATCTAAATTAACATCTAGCATACAGTGCTGTTTTTCCCATTACCAGGATTCACACATCCAAGAATCAAGAGGTGGAAACAGGAGAGGCCTCTTTACTACTCCTAGGGATCCACCACTAAAATTTCTTCTTCCTGTCCTCTTAACTTTAAACTCTGCTGATTTAGAGGTTCTAGTTCCAGAGGGAGAAATGCTTCTACTAGAGGACACAATGATTCCACCAAACTGAAAGTTGAGACTGCTCCCCAGTCACTTTGGATTCCTTATGCCTCTGAATGAACAGACAAGCAAGGGGGTTATCGTAATAGCTGAGGTGACTCCTCGCATCAAGAGGGGATTGGGTTGCTACACAGTGGAGGTAAGGAAAAGTATGCCTGAAATACTGAAGATCTTCTAAAGTACTTCCTAGTATTCACATCCTGTGATTCTATCAATAGAAACTACAAAAAAACAATTCAGGCAGGACTGATAATGGCCCAGAGGCTTCAGGAACAAGGGTTTGATTCCAGCTTAGGTGATTGCTGAGGCCAAAGAATATGGAACGGATAAAAGGTGGCTGTCACAAATGCCAGCTACAACTACATGACCAGTTGAAGACTGCATTAGTTATGAGTTTGCTCTCGATGTGAATGTTTGTACAATATTAAGTATTTTTGTTTTCTTCTCTCCCTTATCCTCTTATCATCTAATACAAGATGTGTTAATAGCTAACTTTACATCACAAGATGTGTTGATGATAGTTAATCTTAGAATTTAAATTTCAAAAGAGAAGAGAAACATTACTCTTCACAAGAGGATTTTGTATCCTCTTCTGAGGAAAAGTCTGGCATGTTTGCAGTTGTATATGGGATGGTTGTATCATATAGGAAGTATGTTTTAAGGAAATATGGGCACCGAGTTGACAAGGGGTGGTCTGTGATGGCTTTGTGATGTGTCAGCCTGGCTAGGCTAAACTTCATTCCCCAGAATTTTCTTTCCCCAGTGTACAGTCAACCTGATAAGAGCCATAAGTCACTTTGGGGAAATACTGAAAGAAAAGTTAACAATATAAATTTTTGGCAGTAGGGTGGGTTTCTTTCTCAAGGGGTTCTGAGTCTGTTAACTGACTTAAATTTGGAAATGAAGGAATTAACTCTAATTTTGGAAATTCAGGCCAGCGTTTTATTTATACTAGACCTAGAACTCTTCTACTTATACAAATCAAATGAGAATAGATTAACTGTCTATTTCTTCTCTTGGGACATCATGAGAAGTTCGATCATCATGAGAACCAACAGCATAATCTCTTCAAGTCAAACTAGATATATATATACATATATATATATATATATATATATATATATATATATCTCTTTTTTTTTCTTGGAGTGAATATTATATATATATATATATATATATATATATATATATATCTTTCTTTTTTTCAGATGGAGTTTCACTCTGTCGCCCAGGCTGGAGTGGTGCGATCTTGGCACACAGCAACCTCCACCTCCTAAGTTCAAGTGATTCTCCTGCCTCAGCCTGCCAAGTGGCTGGGATTAGAGGCAAGTGCCACCACGCCCAGCTAATTTTTGTATTTTTTGTAGAGATGGGGTTTCACCATTTTAGCCAGGCTGGTCTTGAACTCCTGACCTTAGGTGATCCACCCACCTTGGTCTCCCAAAGTGCTGGGATTATAGGTGTGAGCCACCAGCCAGCCTCTCGTTACTATTTTAACTCTGCTATCCATTATGATAACCCTGCCTATCTTATCTTTGGCAATTAAATGTCACCATTTGCACCTTAACATCCCAGGATCCATTACCTCTATTGCATTTAGGGATCCTTCAATGGTAGCAGTTTACTTAATAATTTCTGACCTACAGAGAAGAAAGACTATAGAGATTTTCAAGGATGCTGATGCTCCCCTACAATTTATTTTTCAAAGCTATGGTGAAATGCATGTTTTTCCAGGACTGGAGAGCAATCTTGCATGGTAAATACACTCAAACATTGGAATCTCAAGCCTTTAACTACCTTCCTCTATAATATAACAAGGCATTTCAACCTCATTTAGTGTAGGCCACCCTTTTGTTCCAGACAACCAGCCAACCAACCATTGAATTAACTAAATCCTTGAGCTAAAACATTGAATCTCTGAACAGTGAACCTATGAATTAGGCCTGATGACACATTCCTTACACCTTTATCACACACCAATATCCATTCTCACACATATCTACTCGATTTCTATTTATATAAATGAAAAATAGCCATGCAGTTCTTTTGGTGTATATCACACCTCTTCATGAGTTATACATCGTACCTCATTCTTTGAGAGCTGCTTCTAGTTGAGTCTAGTTACAGAAACAAAAAGGGGTGTTGGGAAGTGGATCCTGAGGAGCGTCAGGAGCACCTTGTAAGCAACTTCCTGAGGATTAAGGTCTGAGTTTTTTTTTTATCTTGCCCAAATTCTTGCCTGAGGGGTTTGGAGAGTCAGGCCCTACAAACCATAAATTCTTATCAGATGTTTTTGTTTTGTTTTTTTTTTTAACCCTGTATATCGTGACTTAATTTCCAATCTGACTCTGTCATAACAAGGAAGAAAATCAAAATATTTTACCCCAACACGTGTTTCTCTGCCGTCACTTGAAATGGTCCTGCAAAGACGTCTCTTGTGGGAAAAATCCACATTCTATAGAGAATCCCCTTTCCTCTTGTTTTCCCTCCTTCCTTTCCAGATTCAGGGGATAATCAACTAAGAGCCAGGTACCCTTTTAGATCCAGTAAGAAACATTTCACAACCTGTTCTCTCTGGAGTCTGCTGTCTGAGAACTTCCTCTGCAAAATAAAACTTGATCTCCAAAATTCTTTCTTAACCTGAACATTTCCTTTTTATTGATCCCAGCTCTTCAGATAAACTCAACCAATTGTCAACCAAAAAATATTTAAATTTACTTATAGCCTGAAAGCCCTCCCCTCCCCCCAGCTTTGAGTTGTCCCCCCTTTCTGAACCAAACCAGTACATTTCTTAAGTGTATTTGATTGATGTCCCATGCCTCTCTAAAATATATAAAACCAAGCTGTACCCCAACCACCTCAGGCACATGTTCTCAGGACATTCTGAGGGCTGTGTCATGGGCCATCATCCTCTCATATTTGGCTCAGAATAAATCCCTAAAAATATTTTACAGTTTGACTCTTTTCATCAGCCTTCCTCAGGGGAGGCTATTCCAGGTTATTCAGGTAAAGGGGACTATCTTCCCATATTAATCAGGGTTCTCCAGAGAAACATAATATATACATATATTTATTATATGTGTTATAAATATTTATATTGTTTAAATTGTTTAAATGTATTTATGATATATATTATAAATATACATATAATTTATAAGGAATTGGCAAACATAATTGGAGGCTGGCAAGTCCAAAATCTGCAGAGCTGATGTCCCAGCTCTAGTGCAAAGACCAGAAGCTGCTGTAGAGCCAGAAAAAAGCCAATGTCCCAGTAAAAGTCTGAAAGGTGGCAGGCTGTTGTTGAACCAGGAACAGTTGATTTCCCAGTTCAAAGGCTGTCGAGCAGGAAAATTATCTTTCGTAGGAGCATCAGCCTTTTTCTCTCTTTAGGCCTTCAACGGCAGGATAGTAGCCCACCCACATTATGGAAGGCAATCTGCTTTCTCATTCTACTGATTTAAATGTTAATTATCCAAAAATGCCCTCACATAAACAACCAGAAAAATGTTAAACCCTGTATCTGGGTACCATGTGGCCTAGTCAGGTTGACAACTTACACTTCCTCAGGCAGAGGTAGAAAGACTGGTTCTATGGGCAAAGATTCAATTTCATATGGGAAGCTGAGATCCCCAGCTTTATCGGAATCTACCCATATTTCCCCACTCCCATTTGTAGGGGCCCATTCCTTTCCAATCACTGGCCAAACTTTAACAGAAGTGGTTAGGAATTCAGTTTGCCACTCACAGGAGGAAACTCTGGCTTTCATTTTCAGAAACCCCAGCCTGATAGCTACAAGATAGAGTTTCTTTGAGGGCAAATGTAGAAGTTTTCAGGACATTTAGCTAGAAATTTAGAGCCCTAACTTCATTTTTCTATGCCCACTTTGCCTGGAGCAGTTAGGAATTATCAAACAACTCCATTACACTCCTTATTTTGACTAAAATGTTCTCAGTAGCTCATACTTAGATATCTTGAATCTCACCTTTTGTAAGTATTCAATTACAGTATCCAAAGGTGATAATTTGAGCAACTCTTTTACCACATCATGCCAGGACTACCAATGCCTTTTAAACCACTAGAAATAAGCTTATTAGTGCCTTAAGTTTCATCACATAGGAAAAAAATTCCAGAAAATCAGAACCAATTCAGAGAACTTACCCTTAAGATCTGTGCCTCTGGATCCACTTTTGATAGAAAAATCTGTGTCAGAGTCCATCCAGACAAGCAGAACCAATAGCAGATATCTATCTATGCATACATGTGTGAATATACACATACATATAACAAGGAACTGACTTACATGGTTTCGGAGGCTGGGTAAGCAAATCTAGAGTCCATAGGGCAGAGAAGATCACAAGAAGGCTGAATGAAGCCTTACAGACACTGGTTGAAGCTGTTGTCCACAGATTTATCTCTTTTTCTGGGAGAGGTTGATATTATCTTTTAAGGACTTTCAGCTGATTAAAAGAGGCCCACTCAGGGTAATCTTATTGACTGATTAGGAACTTTAATTATACCCACAAAATCTTTTCAGAGCATCAGCTAAATTAGTGTTTGACTCAATAATTAGGAGAAGGTGTATATAGACCACAAAACAGCTGGTGCTTTCTTCCATCTTCCTAATCTTGAGAGAATATATCTTATAGCTCACTTCTGCAGAAACTTACCAAAAAAGAAATTCAAAGGAATGTAGTTTTTTTAGCCTAACCAAGTCAACATACCACAGAGTCACCACACATGTTGTGCCCAACTGACTGCCCTTTCACCAAATTCTATGGTTGGCCTATTGATACAAAATGATCAACCTATCATTTAAAAATTATAGCATAACTTGTAATGATTATTCTCCAGTACCATACAAGTGTTTAGATGTTCTCTGTGGGTGGTTTGGCTATCTATCGCTGAGTAACAAATGACCCCAAATTTAATGGCTTAAAAAACATTTTATTATATCTAATTTTGTGTGTCAAAGAATCAGACAGGGCTCAGCTGGATGATTCTTCAGTTTCAACAGAAGTTAGCTGGTGGAATGAACAGAAGTTAGCTGGTGGTATTCAGCTAACAGTCAAACTAGTCTGGAGGGTCCAAGACAACTTCACTCATGTGACTGGTATCTTAGAAGGGATAGCTGAAAAACTAGGCACAGCTGAAAGGGTCAAATAAAGCTCCTAACACATGATTCCTCTCACATGGCAGTCCCAGTTACTTGTTCAGAATTAATATCAGAAAATTAAATTTTTTTAAGAGATGAGGTCTCACTCCATCACCCAGGCTGGAGTAGACTGGCACAATCATAGCTCCCTGCATCCTTCAACTCCTGGACTCAAGGGCTCTTTCCACCTCAGCCTCCAAATATCAATAAATTATTAAAGCTAATTGTAAGTTATAGTGTGACCAACTAATAGCCCATTTTTATACATGCTATCTTCTCTTTATCTTTGCTGATGCTCTTTAGTTTTCCTTCATGAATTAGCTCCCTTTATGGTTTTAACTTCCTTAATTATATTTTTATCTACTCTAAAGCTTTCATATAAAACAGAACTTCTGGCCAGGCACGGTGGCTAATGCCTGCAATCCCAGCACTTTGGGAGGCCGAGGCAGGCAGATTGCCTGAACTCAGAAGTTTGCGACCAGCCTTGGCAACACGGTGAAATCCCATCTCTACTAAAAAAATACAAAAAAATTGGCCAGGTGTGGTGGCATGCAGCCATAGTCCAAGTTACTTGGGAGGCTGAGGCAAGAGACTTGCTTGAACATGGGAGGCAGAGGTTGCAGTGAGCCGAGATCCTGCCACTGCACTCCAGCCTGCGCAACGGAGCGAGACCCCATCTCAAACAAAACAAAACAGTACTTCTGAACCCAGTAAAACTCAGCAATAACACATACTTACAAGGCTCCCTAATTCATTTTCATTCAGCAAACAAAACAGTATATATTCAATAAATATTCATTGACTAAATGAATGCCCACTTACTCTATAAATCAACATCAAATTGAAGTTTTCTCTATGATCTAAAGCCCACTTAAACGCCAACCACATATCTTAAGGATTTCATAAGAACTTCATTCATCATAAGAATGAAGTTCTTATGACCTAGGATTTCAGAATGAAGTTCTTATGACCTAGGAGTTTATATACTCCTTCTAATTTAAAATAGTGTTCAGAAATCTACCTGGTATCTGACTGTTCATGTAAAAGCTAAAACTACTATTGGACACAAAGTTTTCTACTCATCTGTTTTCTATTGTCATGGATTTCAGAGATAATTGGTATATATGTGAGCACATCTATTTTTACTTATGGCCGATAGAAGGCTAAAAGTAGAGAAAAAATTAAATGAAAATAGCACCACTACAGTTCTTTCTACCACATAAACCTGCGCTTATGGTTGTGCTATTTGTCTTCCAAGCTAGACACCAATTGGGTGTGTCTTTCTTTCTATGATAGAAAAAGGCATGCGTGGCCTCCCTAGAAATGTCCCTTTGCCCTAATTATGATATGTAGCTCTTTAACTGAGAAAAGACAGGAAGACTTAAAGGATGGTGTGTTTTACTTCCAAAACTTATAAACTTAAAACTGTCAGAGATGAGGTTTATTTAGGAAAGACCATTCATTCTTTTATCAAGCAATTAACCAATTATAAATTCATTATTAATTTGGTCCCATCTGGTTTAAATTATTGTGAAGTGAATTTTTTTTATCATAGTTTATTGATAAATGCTACAATATACCCTCTCATTTATTTCTACTAAGACTAAAGACGGCTATAATTGAAGTCACAGGTAAGCAAACTACGTAAGTTCACATTAAAACTCAGGACTTCTAAAAAGAAAGTATTTAATATCCTATTCTATACCTTACGACTTCATCATCATCTTTACTGGAACAAAGAATAGTAATAATCAGTGTTATATACACATTTATCTTCTTTTTCCCTATTCTGAATCAAGTATGAGTGACAATAGAGAGTGAAATTAAGTGGCTTTAAACCAATGGAAGGAAAAGGACATGCATTTCATTCAGACAGAAAAAAATAATATTAAAAGCAAAAATGGATAATGTATAAATAAGTACTTTCAAAAGGTGAGCATGGAAGTAATTTAATCTGGAAACATTATGTAACATAGATATGTAAATCACAAACATGTTCCTAAGTGTATATAAATTGTTTCCTGTATAACACAATGAAGATATCTCACATTGAAGAGTGAAAGTTATGTGACTTGTTAAGAATCAAATGAAAAGGGCTGGGTGCGGTGGCTCACGCCTGTAATCCCAGCACTTTGGAAGGCCGAGGACAGCAGATCACCTGAGGTCAGGAGTTCAAGACCAGCTCGATCAACATGGTGAAACCCCATCTCTACTGAAAATACAAAATTAGCTGGGCATGGTGGCTGGGTGCCTATAATCCCAACTACTCAGGAGCTGAGGCAGGAGAATTGCTTGAAACTGCAAGGCGGAGGTTGCAGTGAGCTGAGATGGTACCATTACTTTCCAGCCTGGACAACAAGAGTGAAACTCCATCTCAAAACAAACAAACAAAAAGAACATTTACAAAAAATCCCTGAATTAAAATCAATTCTAGAACAATATAAAAGAATCAAAATTATCTTACTAGGCTTAACAACACTACAATTATGTTAATTGCTCAGATTAATTTTGGCATTGACTAATAAAACACATTACCAATATAGTATTTCAATCAGAATCAGAATTTTCAGATATATTATCACTAATGGTGGGGGAAGCTCTTAAGCCCTGTTTTCTTGTAGTTCTGGGTTGGTGCAAATGTTCTTTCATGTCCTGAGAAATATGACAAATTCGTCCTTCTATGCCAGGTACTGCAATTGCTGTTGATAGTTTATCTGATCCCTCCTTAAAGGCTGTAAGTACAGTAAAACCAGTTTAAATACATCATTGCCCCCAGAATAAATAAATTTAAGCTTAAAAGTTCATTTGAAAGAATGAATTGAAATTCACATCAATAATACAATTTTAGCCAGACTTTCTCTGAGTATCACTTCTCCACAATCAACTGTATGTTGACATGCATGAATAACATGCTAATTAAGACATGTGTATGTATGAATATACACACATACATAATCAAAAGAATATCAGTATTTAAGAGATGATGAACTTCACTTTCAAAAATATAACTTTCAGAAATTGGTTATATTTATGAACACAATTATTTTATCAAACAGCCAATTAATAAAACCCCATATAAATTTGGTCCAATATGACCTTGAATTATTGCTAAGTGATTTTTTTAAAAAGAATAAAACTTCTAAAGCAAATCAATAAAATGAGCTCTGTATACCAAGGCACAGTACTTGTTAGGTAGGAGGAGAAAATGAGGTTTTTTTTAATGTTACTAAAGCCAATTTTACTAATTAGAATGAATTAAAAGATAGTTGAGGTAAGATTGTGAATTAAAGATTTTGAGAAGTATAACATTTCCTACAATTTATTTGTGCTTTCGAACCTTTATTTTTTGGTTACACCTTTCTTATAATTGTTTGTATTTCCCTCAGGCCTAGCCTTTTGCCTTGGCAAATAAAGCTCAATCTTTGATATTCTGGTGATTTTGTTATTTTATTTCCCCAAACATAAGAAAATAGAGTGCTAAATTTTGTTTATCCAATGCCCAAAATTTAATTTTAAAAAGTGATCCAAGCCGGGCGCGGTGGCTCACGCCTGTAATCCCAGCACTTTGGGAGGCCGAGGCGGGTGGGTCACGAGGCCAAGAGATCGAGACCATCCTGGTCAACATGGTGAAACCCCGTCTCTACTAAAAATACAAAACATTAGCTGGGCATGGTGGCGCGTG
>NW_016107526.1:2295048-2313099 GCF_001604975.1 Cebus imitator
GGCTGAGGCAGGAGAATTGCCTGAACCCAGGAGGCGGAGGTTGCGGTGAGCCGAGATCGCGCCATTGCACTCCAGCCTGGGTAACAAGAGGGAAAATCCGTCTCAAAAAAAAAAAAAAAAAAGTGATCCAAAAAAAAAACCTTAATAAAATAAAGCTACATTATCACATGTTAATGATGGTGATTGGTTTGCAGTAGTAATTAAACTCATTCGATAATCTGAAAGGCAGTGCTTCCTTCCCTGCAAAATTTTTATTGATTCAAAGTGATTCATGACTATTGTAGAAAGTACTTGTGCAGTTTCTGTGTCAAACATTCAAGGACAACTTTTTAGCATAGTGTAACCATCCTTTCCCTGAAATACAACACATTTTTCTGTTTTTGAATATAGGAATATGAATAAATCAAAACAGATATATATTTAAATTTAAAGTTGGCATTGAAATGAAATTTTATATATGTACAAAAAAGAAATAATTTTCCTAGATGTAAAGCATCAAACTTTAAATTTCTGTTCCACTCTCTAGATCTGGACATGATAGCCGTGAACCTATTGTCCTTACCTCTGTTGCCTAACAGTTTTATGAATGGGCTACCTACAATCCTTAAACAGGGCCGCAAAATAGAATCAACTGGGAGATCTCCTTAGGAATGTATGACTGAACCTCATCAAAAACCCACTAAACAGCTCTCAGCATTAGAACTCTAGAATCTACTTTTAACAAGCTTCCTTCCACCACCCTAACACTACTTTAGTATTAAAGAATCCACTGAAGTAAACAAAGTAAAAGTCCTTATAGATTTAGTCATATAAGTTTTATTTGACATAACTGAATATAAGCATTTAAAATATACTCAAAATATGTGAATTATGTGGGTTAACACTCTTTGCCACTAAATCTAAAGTTCAGAAATCCATTATGGCATTTTTGGTAGATGCTTAGCCACCTCTGGCTCTCTTTATCAGTCACTTATAGTATTAATAAGCATGAATTTTGGACAGTCTGTGTTTTTTAATCTGATAATACAAAAAATAACAATGAAATCATATCTGTATATAATAAAATGAAATGAATTTAATTCATATATCATAAAATACAATGGAAAACCTTTAACAAGGGCTGAAATCATCAAAAGAAAATTATCTGTGCATTTGTGTGCATGCACAGGAATATATGTATTAACATAATGACTTTATTTAAAATGTTTTCAAAAGAAATGAATCTCACATTTGCAATGTATTCCTTAATAGCAAGAAGATAACTAATTTTTCCGTAAGTATTGTCCTTGAACTTTTACACTATCTCTTATGATTCAGTGTCCTAGTTCTGCATCTGGATCGAATCCAAATTCTATTCCAGCAACTTGAGGAAATCTGAAATTTATAAATATGTTATTGGATAATGCTGTAAAAGATATACTAATAACAAGTAAGATAAAGCATTGAAATTTAAGTGAACATATTTTATTATGCTACTTAAACTGCCAAGAGTGTATACAGGTTGTGGACTTTACCACATCTGGAAAGAACTTGCCAAATGACCTGTGTTTTCAAGAAGTAAAGGATGATAGTAAGTTCTTTCCTTATTTTCTTCCATTCAAAGAGAATTTCAATAATTTCTATACTCCTATGACTTTAAGCTGCTCAAAGACTTCTGCTGTCTCAGTTTCCATCCTCAGTTCCCAAAGGAAGCAGTGATAGAGCAGACAATATATACGTCTGTTAAAATTTTTGGCTATCTTTGTACAGTTCATACTAAACATAAATAATACTTCAGATTTTCTATTATTTTAATGTCAAGAAATGGCTAGAAATACCTTTGCAAAGTTTATAAGCCATTATTGGGATGGTCTGGCTTAAAATACAGACTATGTAGCAAATGTGGATTTTAATTTGGGAGTTTCCGGGGAAGCACTGTTAAGAGTCAGGGAGAAATCCTCTAGAGTAACTGAAACCATAGTATAAGAAGCTTATATTATTCCGAATTGTAAAACATACCTATTAAGATATTTTGGGTGAGAAAAAAGCTAGTTTTTTATTTTTGTTTTGTTTTTTTTTTGTTTGTTTTTTGAGACAGAGTCTTGTTTTGTCACCAGACGCCAGACTGGAGTACAGTGGCCCAATCTCAGCTCACTGCAACCTCCGCCTCCTGGGTTCAAGCAACTCTCCTGTCTCAGCCTGCCGAGTAGATGGGACTACAAGTGTGCACCACTACACGCAGCTAATTTTTGTATTTTTAGTAGAAACAGGGTTTCACCATGTTGGCCAGGATGGTCTCGCTCTGTTGACCTCATGATCTGCCCGCCTCGTCTTTCCAAAGTGCTAGGATTACAGGCGTGAGCTACTGCACCCAGCCAAAAGCTAGTTTTTTTGTTTTTTGTTTTTTGAGACGGAGTTTCGCTCTTGTTACCCAGGCTGGAGTGCAATGGCGCGATCTCGGCTCACCGCAACCTCCGCCTCCTGGGTTCAGGCAATTCTCCTGCCTCAGCCTCCTGAGTAGCTGGGATTACAGGCACGCGCCACCATGCCCAGCTAATGTTTTGGAAGTTTAGAAGAGAGACGGGGTTTCACCATGTTGACCAGGATGGTCTCAATCTCTTGACCTCGTGATCCACCCGCTTCGGCCTCCCAAAGTGCTGGGATTACAGGCGTGAGCCACCGCGCCTGGCCCAAAAGCTAGTTTTAAACACGATTACCAAACTGAATGTCTTAAGAGCATATTCTCTAAAATTTCAATCAAACTGCCTCTCATTTGCAGAACTTTATATAATGTGCTCAAAGTGAATAGCAGCAGAAATTGTTAAAGTTTTATTATTATGGTTAATTATTCTCTTAAGTAATATACAGTATTAGTAAAATACAGCTTTTCATATTAGCAAGCGTTTTTTGGCTTATTCAACCTCACAATTAGAATACAGAATTGTCATATGTTTCCCTTTGCAATGAATTTATTGTTATGGCTATTTTTCAATATTTTCAAAATACATTCATCAATAAAATAATCACTGAGCACCTTCTGTGTTTCAGGAACTGTGCTTGGTTGTGGAAGTATCCACCAAAAAACATACAACTCCTACCATTAAGAATATTGTCATCTAGTTTGGTAAACAGTTAAGTAAGTAGGAAATGATCACAGAATGGTGAGAATTAAGAGAGAAGTAAACACAAGGTGCTGTGAGTTCACAAAAGAGGGGTACCAGACCCTGGCCTGGAGGAAGCAAAGTCTCTTTCTCATCTTTAAACTGTACACCTGAGCAATCTCATTTTTCTTCAATAATTATTTCTGATTATAGCTATTACCTCTATTTACTCCTTTAGGCTTTTGGTGTTTTTGAGGTAAAACTGGAAAGGCGGGGAAAGAAGAATCAGAATGGGTTTATTCCCTTGCAGAGTCTGCCTTCTAAATTCATGAACTCAGTCTTGCATGAGCTTCTCGGAGGACTCTATTTTAGTTTCACTACCTGCTCTCTCTTTTCCTCTCCTACTGCACCTGCCCATTCATCTGGAGGTTCCAGACTGAAAGGAACTGACCTGTTTTATACCCAGATTTGCAGTAGGTATTAGTCAATAATTATTCCTTTATTCATAAATAAAATATAATGAAAAAGTAATAAAGTTAACATTCAGTATTACCTAATTAGTACTAGAACAATAATTATACACAAATTTCTTATTTTTCCTTCTAAACTTTGACACAATGCAAAAGCACTAAATACAGCATCAAAAAGTAATGCATATAGCTAGTTAACAAAAGAAAAAAACAGCACTACTTGTTTTAATCTTAAAGAAATAAAAACCGAATTACCCAAAGCCTCCAGCTTCCAGTATGTCTCTAGATCACTAATATAGTACCCACAAATATACATACAAACACTACAACGGGTTCTGATTAAGGAAAAACAACACAGAGACAAAGAAAACAATACATCCGATTTTCACTATAGTTGGTACATTGGTAGAATAGAAAAACTAGATGGATGTGGGATTTTACATAAAAGCAGAAAAGTATGAGAAAAGGAATAGTCAGAAAATACAAAAAAGACAGGGGCAGGGGGTGGGGAGTGAATGAGAAGCACACAGGACTGACCATGAGCAGATCTGCTAACAGTGATGACATGGCAATCAGGGCAATCAGTAATGGTGACAGAGATGGCAAGGAGAAGACTCAGCCAATGGAAAGATGCTGAGATGCTTTTGCAATAGGATAGAAAAAAGAAAGCCACATATACCTTTCTAATTTCCCTCTACCAGTTTATGTAAAAGACCAAAAGCAACCAGATTCTAGAAGGTAGGGAGACAAGGAGGAAAGGAGGGATGGAGGGAGGGATGGGGGAGGGAGGGAGAGAGGAAGAGAGGGGAGTGAGAGAAAGAATGAAGGAAGAAAAGAGGGAGGAATGAAAGCAAGCAAGAGAGAGACTTGGATGGCCTAATACTTTAGGTTGACCAAAGATGGTCACACAATCACAATCTGCAATCTAAGGGAGGAGGTTCCAATCTAAGGGAGGAGGCTCCAATTCTGGATTAGAGATAAGCACACCCCACCCTGTATATCCTAATGAATACATCCATAAAACCTGAACAGAACAGATGGAACAGATATATAAAAGATTTTGAGTAGTAAACTGCTGCAGGTGGATTCTGGAAAAAGAACAGAATTTGAAATACATTGAACTGAGAGTGAGTTTACTATTTTTTTCATCCTCCAGTAACTCCCGGCCTAACTTTAACATACCAGAAGTGGGCACAACATGTAGGCAAAGAGAGCTCCAGGAGAAGCCCACTAGCTCTGGCTGCAAGTAGAGAAAAAGAACTACAAAAGCTCAGAGACTACTTCTTTACACTACACCCAGCCCCCAAGCAATACAGTGGTGGCGTCAACAGGCAGAGGCAGCAGGAGACTGCAAGAATCAGAACTCTAAAAGAGAGGAGCTGTAGTTCAAAGAGTGTACGAAAACTCCCGATTGCTTTTATTCTCCCTTAGTTCCCCCTGCCCACTACCACTTGACCCTTGATGCAGGGTACTTGAAGAAGTATATAGCGATGTATGATAACTAAAGTCTTAGTTTTCTGGGTGAACAGCTAGAAAGAGGAGTGTTGAGGAACCAGAAAGTTTGAGGGAGATTGTGGAGAGGTGAAAGCCCAGGAAAGCAAACCCACAAAGTAATTTATGAATGCCTAAGCTCACACCAGACCTGCATTAGTGTGAACCTGATCCTAATCAGCATAACGGTGACTGAAAACTGAACAGGCAGACCATAGCCAAGGTCCAAGACTGACCACTGGGTGGCACACATCCAGGAAAGATACATAGTACTATAAAGACTTTGAGAATGGAACTGACATTGAAACCGCAGCCTGCAGAAGATTGTTGGAACCAGTGGCCTGAATCTAAGCAGGCTGATTGCCTGCCAAAACAAAACTATTTAACATTCTCCATAGAAATGAAATAATATCAGATTCTTGCAAGATCAGATTCAAAATGTTCAGCATAACAGGTAATAAATTACTAGGTAACTAGAATTACCTCGTTCTTTGCTGGGTAACCTGAATTACCCAGCAAAGAACTAGGAAAATGCCAAAGCACCAGGGAAAAGATAAACAAAAGATGCCAGTGTTAAAATAACACAGATGTTGAACTTTTCAAAGACTTTAAAGCAGCCATTATAAAAATGCTCCAGCAAGCAATCAAAAGAATTCTTGAAACCAGTAAGAAAATAGTAAGTCTTTGCACTGAAAGAAAAGTTTGACCTGAAAATAAAATAACCAAAATTTAAAATTCATTAGATAACAAGGAAGGGAGGGAAGGAGGGTGGGAAATAGGGAAACATTCAATAGCAGAATGCCAATAACAGAAAAAAAAAAAAAAACTCAGTGAACTGGCAAATATGTTAATATAACTGAATCAATCTGAACAAAGAGAAAATTAATTCGATAACAAAAAGTCTAATTTTGTGTTATCAGAGTCTCAGAAATACAGAAGAAACAGGGTGATGCTAAAAAAATTTTTAAAGAAATAATGACAGAAAACTTTGCAAATTTGATACCAAACAAACATACAGATTCAAAGGCTCAGCAAACCCAAAAAGGAGAAATCCAAAGAAATTATACCTAGGCACATCAAAATCAAATTGCTAAAAAATGAAAAACAACCAGAGAAAAACAATGCTGTATACATAAAGGAAAAATAATTTGAAAGACTGAAAATTTTTGTCAGAAATACTTGAGTTTAAAAAGGAGTGGAACAAGAGATTTAAAGAGCTAAAGGAAAAGAACTATCCACCAAGAACTCCATGTCCAGCAAAAATATTCTTCAGGAATGGAGGCATTCTCAGATAAAGAAATACTAAGATAATTCATTGTCAACAGTCATGCTTTAAAAGAAATTCTGAAGCAACTTCTTCAGACAAAAGGGAAATGACACCAGAAAATATATTTGGAATATCATAAATGACGAAAAAGCAATAGAAATGGAAAATATCTGGGTAAATAGGAAACTATATTTGTTTTGAGTTCTCTAAAATATGTTTAAATAGTTGAAAGAAAAGTTTTAATACCTTGTGATGAGATTTATCATGTAAATACATGTAATGTATATATCCACTATAACATAAAGAGGAGAGACTACATAGTACTACATAGTGAAAAAGTTTCTGTATTCCACTTTAAGTAGCAAAAATATTGATTCTAAATAGTCTGTGAAAAGTTAAATATACATATAGGAAGCCCTAGAGCAACTACTAAAAAAAAATATAAAAACACTATACATTAAAGTTGGACACTAAAAATGTTCAAATAACCCCAAAGAAGGCAGGAAAAGAAAAACAAATGGAAAACAAATAGAACAAACAAACAAAAAAAATACTAAAATTTTCAAAATACTCCAAACATTGAAATAGTTAGAGGCAAATTCAACCTACAAAAGGAAAGACAGAAATTGTGGAATGGACCTTTTTAACCCACAAACCAACTATACATTGTCTATAAGTAACTAGTTTCAAATTTATAAAGATAGGGTTCAGTTAAAAGTTAAAGGATAAAAATGATATATCACAAAACACTAATCAAAAGAAAGCTAGACCGGATATACTAATACCAGCCAAAGTATACCACAGAGCAAAGTGAATTACCAGTGATAAAGAGAGATATTATAATCAGAGAACAATAAACATTTTCTATAAAAGCCCAGATAAATATTTAGTCTTTACAAGCCATATAGTCTCTGTTCTGACACTGTGGTACAAAACGAACCATAGAAAATACATAATGAACAGACTTGAATGTAGCCTAATAAAATTTTATTTACAATAACAGATAGCAGGCTGGATTTTGGCCTGCCATAGTTTGAACCACAGTTTACAGAGCCCAATACTTTATATAAAAGTAAAATGGTCAACTGGTCAAGGAGATACAACATTGCATATGTATGTACCTATCAACAGAGCTACAAATACATGCTGACAGAGCTAAAAGAAACAAAACCACAATTACAGTTGGAGAATTCAATATTCTTCACTCACTAACAGACAGAAACAGTTAACAGGAAATTTTTAAGGATAGACAAGAACTGAACCCAATTGATTTAATTGACATTTACAAAATAGTTCACCTACAACAGTGGGATATATAATATATTCAAGTATACATGGAACATTAATCAAGGCAGACCATATCCGGGGTCATAAAAATCTTTCAATATCAAAGAAATCCTACAACATATATTTTTTAACTATAATAAAATTAAACTAGAAATCAATAATAAAGGTAACAGGAAAATCTTAGAAATTAAATTACATACTTCTAAATAATCCATAATTCAAAGGAATTCTCAAGGAAAATTTAAAAATATTCTAAACTAAACAAAAATAAGAATATAACATATCAAAATCTGTGTGATACAGCTAAAGTAGTGCTTAGAGTGAAACTTACAGCATAAAAAGCTCATATTAAAATGGAAGAATGATCTCAAATCAGCAAGTTTAGCTTCCACCATAAGAAACAAGAGAAAGAAGAGGAAAATAAACCCAAAGTAAGGTAAAGAAGATAGTGATATAAATAGGAGCAGAAATAAATGAAACTGAAAACAGGAATCAGTAAAGGAAATCAATGAAATAAAAAGCTGATTCTCTAAAAAGATCTATAAATTGATAATGAGAAAGACTGACAAAGGAAATCAGTAGAGGAAAATCAGTAAAGGAAATCAATGAAATAAAAAGCTGATTCTCTTAAAAAGATCAATAAATTGATAATTATCAAGAAAGACTGACAAAGACGAAAAGGAGATACAAGTTACTAATATCAGATATAAAAAAGAGCTTTTACTACACACCCTACAGACATTGTAAAGTACAATAAAGGAATACTATGAAAAACTCTACACAAGGAAATTCAACAAGTTAGATAAAATGAACCAATTCCTCAAAAGCCACATCCTGCCCAAACTCACCCAAAATGAACTGAACAGTACTATATTAACAAATTTT
Organism: Cebus imitator; assembly: GCF_001604975.1. Classification (NCBI taxonomy): domain Eukaryota; kingdom Metazoa; phylum Chordata; class Mammalia; order Primates; family Cebidae; genus Cebus; species Cebus imitator. The sequence continues at coordinate 2,303,529 of NW_016107526.1, forward strand.
ATCTGCAGTCAAAATCCTTCCAAAAAAGAAATCTCGGGACTCAAATGGTTTCACCGGTAAATTATACCAAACTTTTTAATTTTACTTTATTTTATTTTGTTTTTTGAGGCAGAGTCTCACTCTGTCGCCCAGGCTGGAGTACAATGGCATCATCTCGGCTCACTGCAACCTCCACCTCACAGATCAAAGCGATTCTCCTGCCCCAGCCTCCTGAGTAGCTGGTATTACGGGCACCCTCCATCATATCAGACTAATTTTCGTATATTTGTAGAGAAGGGGTTTCACCATGTTGGTCAGGTTGGTCTTGAACTCCTGACCTCAAGTGATCCTCCTACCTTGGCCTCCCAAAGTGCTAGAATTACAGGTGTGAGCCACCACACCTGGCCTCCAAATATTTTAAAAAGAAGTAATATCACTACTGTATTGCAGAAAAAAGAATAGAAAGAAGCACTACCTAACTTATTTTATGTGACCAGCATTGCCTTCATATTAAGCCAGACAAAGACAGTATAGAAAAAGAAAACTGCACAACAATATTCTTCATATAGAAGTGAAAAAAAAAAACCTTAACAATATCCATTCAAATCCAACAATACACCAAAAAACGAATACACCATGACTAAGTAGGGTTTATTCCAAAATGTAAGCCTGGTTCAACATAGAGAAATCAATCAATATAGTCTACCATATCAACAGTCACAAAGAAGAAAAAAAATACATGATCCTTAAATTAATACCAAAAAACAGCTTTTGACAAGATTCAACAGTCATTCATGATTTTTAAAAAACACCCTCAGTGACTAGGAATAAAAAGGGACTTCCTCACTCCCTATCATTTGGTAGATGATAAATTTCATCATTTTTTAAAATCCTGTAAGTAAAATCGTACTTAACAGTGAAAGACTGAATGTTTTCCTCCTGTAATGGGAAAACAAAGCAAGGACAAACATATTCACCAAATTATTCATTTCATACTGGAAGTCCTAGCTAGTTTCATAAAGCAAGAAAAATAAGTAAGATAGGAAGAAACAAAACTGGCCCTGTTTGTAGAGGCTATGATTGTCCATGATGAAAATCCTGAGAAGTCTACACCAAACTGCTACACTATCTGAATACAGCATGGGGACATGATACAACCAACATGAAAAACTGACCGTATTTCAATATACTATGAATCTACAATTGGACAAACAAATTTTTTTAAAAGAAGTACCAAATATCGCCTGAAAATACTGAAATACTGATTAATTAAAAATGGCAAAATGAATTCAGGTCTCACCAATTTAACATAAAGACATTTGTGTGTCTGTGTATTTAAATCTACACAATTTTATTACATGTGCAAATTCATATTACCACCACAGCAGTAAAAATATAGAACAGTTCCATTACAAGGACTTTTAGTGCTAGCCTTTTATAGGGACAGCCTTCCCCACCTGCTGGCAACCACTAATCTGTTCCCCATAACTATAATTTTGGCATTTCAAAAATGTTATATACATCAAATTATGTAGTATATAACTTTTCGAGATTGACTGTATTCACTCAGCATACTGCCCTTGAGATCCACTCAAATTATTGTGTTAATCAATTATTTGTTCTTTTTTTATATTAGAGTACTATATCGACAACCTGAATGAGTTTTAAAGATATTATACTGAGTGAAAGTCTACTTTCAAAAGGTTATATACTGTATAATGACATTTATGTGGCATTATCATAAAGAAAAAAATTGTATATATTATGATTGAGAATAGATCAATGGTTGCAAAAGGGAGGAGATATGACTACGTAGAATAACATGACATTCTATGAGGAGTAATAGACGTACTACAGTTTCTTTAACTGTTCACATATCGAAGGACAGTTGGGTTGTTTCCAACAGTTTTTCCTTTTATGAGAAAAGCCGCTATGAACATTTTGGCATAGCTTTTGTGTGAACATAACTTTTCATTTCTCTGAGATAAATGCCTAAATATGCAACAGCTATGTCATATGATAAGGCATAATTTTCTGGGGAAAAAAAACTGCCGTAGTCTTTTCCAGAGAGGCTGTATGTTCCTACCGGCAACATGGTATCTTCCATCATCAGCAGCATTTGGTATTATTACTATATATTTTTTTATTTTTTTGCCATTCTAATAGGTGACTATTCTCTTTGATAAACCATTGGTATATGTCTTTTGCCTACATTTTTATTGGGCAATTTTTTCATCACTATTGAGTTTTGAGAGATATTTATATATTCTAGATACAAGTTCATTGTTAAGAATCTTTTGTATTTCCCCACAGTTTTTAGCTTGTTTTCAATCTCTTTACAATATTTTTCAGAGCATGAAAGTTCTCAAATTTGATAAAATTCAATTTATATTTTTTTCCTTTTTTTGGATCATTCTTTTGTCAACTCTAAGGACTCTTTGCCTAGTCCTCTGTCCCCAAAATTTTCTCCTATGTATTTTTCTAAAAGTTTTATAGTTTTCTGTTTTATATTTAAGTCTTTGATCTATTTTTAGTTAATTTTTACATAAGGCATGAAGCTTAAGTCAAAAGCTATGGAGTATATGTGTGTGGTTTATTTTGGGGTTCTCTATTCTGTTCCATTTATCTATGTATTTATTTCTCCATTAAATACCACAGTCTTTATTACTGTAGCTATGTTAAGCCTGAGAATCAGTTACTCACCACATTTTACACTTTTTTACCAAAATTTATGTGAGTCTAGATTTTATGCATTTTCATATAAATTTTAGAATACACTTTTCTACATCTACAAAAACCTTTCTAGGATTCTGAAAGGAACTGAATTAAACCCACAGATCAATTTGAAGAAAAATGACATCTTTACTATGTTGAGTCTCTCAATCCATGAACATGGTACGTCTTGCTACTTAGTCAAGTTTCCTTTGATTTCTTTCATCAGTTCTTTGTAATTTTCGGCAAACATATTCTATATGTACTTTGTTAGATTTGTACCTAAGCATTTCATTTTCTTTGAATAAATTGTAAGGAGTATTGTGTTTTTAATTTTGGTTTCCACATGTGCATTTTTAATATATGGAACTGTGATTGAAATTTGTAACTAAAAAGTTGCTGAGCTCATTTATTAGTTACAGGGATGTATTTTGTAGATTCCTTGGGAAGTTTTTTATATAGATCTTCATGTCATCTGCAAATAAGTACAATTTTAGTTCTTCCTACCTAATCTGTATGCCTTTTTTTCTTACATATTGCAATGGCTAGCACCTCTGGTGTTATACTGAATAAGAAGGTGATAGCAGATTATCTTTGGCTTATTCCCAATTTTGGAGAAGAAGATTCAGAAGTATGATGTTAGTTTTAGGTTTATTGTTGCTCTTTATTAAGTTGTGGAAGTTTTCCTCTCCTTCAAATTTGCTGAGAGTTTTCACCATAAATAAGCAATTTGTAAAATGTCTTTTCTACAAACTTTAATGTAATTTTTTTCTTCTTTAGCCTGTTGATATGGTGAATTTTTATTGACTGATTTTCAAATATTGAGGCAGCCTTGCATACCTGGAATAACCATGATTGATCATGTGTTATAATTATTTTTATATATTGTGAGATTAAATCTGCTAACATTTTGTTGAGGATATCTGTGCCCAAGTTCATAAGATATTGGTCTATAACTATATTGTTTTGCACTATCTTCATCTGGTTTTTGTGTTGATGTAATAGTAGCCTCATAAAATGATTGGGAAATGTTCCTTCCTCTTCTATTTTGTGGAAGATATTGTACAAAATTGGTGTTAATTTTAATTTCAACATTGAATAGAATTTCCCAGAGAAATTATGTTGGCCTGAAGATTTCTTTTGGGGGAGTTTTTAAATCATGAATTCCATTTATTTAAAGATCATTGGATTATTAATATTGTATTTCATCATGGATGAATTTTGTATTTCATAGTTTTCTAGGAATTGATTCATTTCTTCTAAGTTGTCAAATCAAATTTATCTATATGTAGATATTTGCTGTATTCCCTTACTATTATGTTAATGGTTACAGAATTTATAGTAATATCTTGTTTCATTCCTGATACTGGTATTGTGTGTCTTCTCCTTCTTTTTTCTGTCTGGGCCACTGGTTTTTCACAGAGATGCAAAAGGAATTCAATAGGGAAAGGTTAGTCTATACAACAAAGTAAAGTATTAGAACAATGGAATATACATATAGAAAATAAAATGAATTTCAACATATGTAAAAATATCTTAAAATGAATCTCACAATTTACACAAAAATATCTCAAAATGAATCTCTGATCTAAATGATATAAAACTTTTAGCAAAAATAGAAGATAAAGTATAGTATTGGTACAAGGAATATACATATGGAAAATAAAATGAATTTTGACATATGTAAAAATATCTTAAAACGAATCTCACAATTTATACAAAAATATCTCAAAATGAATCTCCAATCTAAATGGTATAAAACTTTTAGCAAAAACAGAAGATAGTTTTGCTAACTGGAGTCAGACAAATGGTGATTATACATGATACCAAAAGCAAGATCCATAAAGGAAAAAATAATTAAATTTCATTAAAATTAAAATATTTTGTTTACAAAAGATACTCAATGAAAAGCTGCAGACTGATAGACATATCTGTAAATAACTTAGAATAAATTTCCTGTGTTCAGAACATTCCAAAAAGTCTCAATATTCAACAGTAAGAAAATTATATGTATATGTATATGTGTATATATATATATATATATATATATATATATATATATATAGGCAAAAGACTTGTATGCTTCACCAAAGAGGATATATGGATAGAAAATAAATACATGAAAAGATGCTCAACATCATTGGTCGCAGGAGAAATGCAAATTAAAATAACAATGAGATACTACTACTGACCTATTAGAATACATAAAATAAAAATACTGGCAAGAGCAGCAAACAGCCAAAACTCTCATATAATGCTGGTAAAATGTAAAAATACTACAGCTCCTCTGGAAAAAGTTAGCAGTTTGTTCTAAAAACAAATATACACTTACTATGTTACAAGGCAATCCCACTGCTGGCTACCTACTCCAGAAAAAAGAAAAAAAATTCATATTCCCATAGATATCTGTACAAAATGTTTATAGCAGTTATATTCACAATTGTCAAAACCTGGAAATAACACAAAGATCTTTAAGTGGGTCAACAGATTAACAAACTGGGGTACATCCATACAATGGAAGGCTACTCAACAATCAAAAGTAACAAACTTTTAACATTCAACATCTTGAATGAATATCAAAGGTATTATGCTGGGTGAAAAAAAAGCTACTCTCAAAAGGTTATATGCTATATAATTACATTTGCATGACATTATCAAAAAGAAAAAAACTACTATAGTGATTGAGAATAGATCACTGGTTGTAGAGCTTAAGAAGAGAGAACATAGGATTACAGTATAAAGAATAGCATGAAGGAATTTTTGGAAGATGATGGAACTTTTCTATACCATGATTGAGGCAATGGTTACATAAACCGATGCATGTATTGTTAAATTTCACTGAAGTATATAACAAAAAAATCAATTTCATTGATTTTTTAATAAAACAAGAGAGGAAAGATAGAATGTAGTCACTGCATACAACAACAAAGCTCACTCATAACATGATAGAATATTGGCTCTCAGCTATTATTGGTATATAAAGCTATAGCTCAGGTAGAGAATAAAAAGAGTTAAAGCAAGTGCTCTAGGAACTGTACCTAAATTCTCTGCCCATCTTTTTTATACAGAAGCCTATACTGGAATAATTCTTAATGATGAAATTGGAAAAAATTAAAGCATTTGACAATACCAAATGAGAAAATTTGAACCTTATACACTGCAGGTGTGAGTGTTAATTTTTATGACCATTATGGAGTCATAAAATTTTGTAAAAGTGAATATGTACACGTCCAGCAATTCCATTTCTCCATGTAGATCCTAGAGAAAGTTGGTGCTTCTACAGACAATATCATGTGTGAGAGGATATACTCAACAATGCTGTTTATAAAAGGAGAAAACTGGAAACAACTCATATGTCCACAATTAAGTAAATGGATAAATGAATTGTAGCATTCACCTATAATGAAGTAAGTTTCCAAAAAAGGACATCTAGCCCTGAGGGTTTTAATAAAGATTTTTATGAAATGCTTAAAAAAGAATTAACACTATTTACATATCTTACCAAAAAACAGATGAGGAAGAACACTACCAATTAACTTCATACAGCCAATATTTCCCTAATAGCAAAACCAGAAAAAGATAAAAACAATACCTACAAACTATTATGCCTACTGAATATTAAATATAGACACAAATATCTTTAACAAAATGTTAAAAATAGAATTCAATAATAAGAAATGTACACCTTCATCAAGTGACATTTATTTCAGGGATGCAGGACATTTCCCATTAACAACCTAAAGAAGCAAAATCACAGGATCTTATGAATTGATGCAAAAAATGCATTTGAAAAAATTCAACACTCAATCATGATTAAAAACTCTCTGAAAATTGAGAATAGAGCAGAATGTCCTTAACTTAATAAAGAGCACCTACAAGAAACCTACAGCTAACATCACACTTAATGATTGATAGCATGAGTGTTTTTCTCCCTTAAATCAGAAGAAGGCAAGTATGTCTGCTCTCACCAACCTTATTCTATAGTGCTGGAAGTACTAGCCAGTGCAATAAGGCAAGAAAAGGAAATAAAAAGCATACAGACTATAATAGAAGAAATTTTTTCATATTTGCAGATGGCACATGGTTTAAAGCTAAGAAATATACAAATAAACTCCTGGAATTAACTAGTAAGATTACAGGATACAAGATCAGCATTCAAATATCAATGATATTGCTCCCATCAAATACTAAACAGGCCCAACCCCACCTAGCTTCTGAGATCAGACAGGATCAGGCACATTCAGGGTAGAATGGCCATAGACAAAATCAATGATATTTCTATACAAATGTCACAACCTATGATTTTTTGACTTTATAATTGTGGAAATAATATTCATTCCCTATGCTCATTGACTTACAATGGGGTTACATCGGGGTAAACCAATTTTCATCATAAGTTAAAAATACCTTGAGTAGAAAATGCACTTTCCATGTACAGTATTTTCAACTTATGATGGGTTTATCAAAACATAACCACATCATAAACTGAGGAGCATCTGTATAGCCAAGAGCACATGGAAATGAAATTAAAAATACAAGACCATTTACAATTGCACATACCAATGAAATACTTAAGTATAAACCAAAAAAAAAAAATGTACATGACCTATATGCTGAAAACTACAAAATACTGATTAAAGAAATCAAAGAAATATATAAATAAAGTGGAGTGGCTTACCACATTCATAGATTGGAAGACTCATAGTGAAGAGTCAGTTCTTCCCAAATTGATATACAGGTTTAACATAATTCCTATTAAAAGTCAGCAAGATTTTCTACTATAGACAAGCTTATTCTAAAATTAATATGAAAAAGCAAAGGAACTAAAATAACTAAAACAGTTTTGAAAAATAAGAACAAAGTGGTCTCAAGATATGTAAAATATAATAACCAAGACTATGTAGTATTGTTGGAAAAAAACACAAACCAATGAAACAGAACAGCAAATCCAAAAACAGGCACATATTATTATGAGTAACTGATTTTTTTTACAAGGTTACACAAGTAATTCAATGAAAGAAGGATAGCAAATTAAGTTGGAGGAATCAGATATTCACTGGCAAAACTAAAAAAAAAAAAAAAAAAAAAAAGAACTTCAATCTGACCCTCACACCTTATATAGGATTTAATTCAAAATGAGTTGCAGATTTAAATATAGCACATAAAACTATAAAGCTTTTGAAAGAAAACATAGGAGAAAATCTTCAGGTTGGTGAAGAGTTCTTAAACATAACACCAAAAGCATGATACATGAAATAAAAAAAATCAGTATGTAGGGCTTAATTAAAAGTAAAAACTTCTTCTCTGTGAAAGACCCTATTAAGAAGATGAAAAGGCAAGCTAAAAACTGGAAGAAAACATTTGCAAACCACATATCTGACAGAGGACTGATATCTAGAATGTATGAAGAACTATTGAAACTCAACAGTAAAAAAACAATACAATTAAAAAATGGCCAAGAGAAACATGAACAGACATTTCACCGAAGAGGAGACACAGATGGTAAATTACCACTTGAAAAGATTTTCAACATCACTATCCATTAGGAAAATGAAATTAAAGCTACAACATCACTACACACCTGTTACAACAAATACAATTTGAAAATAGTGATAATACAAAATGTTGGTGAGGATGCAGAGAAACTGGGATATCTCATACACCACTGGTGGGAATGGTACAGCCACATTAGAAAATATTTTGGCAGTTTTTTAAGGAATAAAATATGTATATACCATATGCTCCAGAAATTGCACACATGGGCATTTATCATGGAGAAATGAAGTTTTATATTCACACAAACACATACACAAAATTCTCATAGCAGGCTTATTTGTAATAGCCAAAAGCTAGAAGAAACAATAAAAATGTTCTTCAATAAGTAAATGGTTAAACTGGTATACAGTAGTCCCTTCATCCAACGTTTTACTTCCCGCAGTTTCAGTTACCTGCAGTCAACTGTGGTTTGAAAATATTAAATGGAAAATTCCAGAAATAAAACATTCACAAGTTTTAAACTGCACACTGTCCTCAGTAGCATGATGAAATCTGGCCTGTCAGTCACTTAGTTATCAGATTGATTGTTGCAATATTACAGTGCTTGCAACACAAGCACCCTTATTTTAACCTTTACTTTTATTTTATATTGGTACCCTTACCGTAAACAAATAACTGTTATTTTACTTAGTAGCCCAAAAGCACAAGAGTGCTACACCTAATTTATAAATTAAACTTTATCATCATCATATATGCATAAGAAAAAACATAGTATATATAGGTTTTTGTACTATCTATGGCTTCTTGGTGATCCACTGGGGATCTTGGAATGTATCCTAGTTGGATAAGAAGAGGACTACTGTACATCCATACCATGCAATATTAGTAATGAAAAGAAATGAGCTACTGACACATGCAGTAACTTGGATACATCTTAAAGGCATTACACTGAGCTAACAAAGCCAATCATAAAACATCGCATTACTTATAAATCCATTTATATGATATTCTCAAAATGAAAAAAAAATGATAGAGATGGAGAACAGGGTAGTGGTTGCCAGGCATTAGAAATGGTGAGAAGGGGCTGGGAACAGTAGCTCATGCCTGTAATCACAGCACTTTGGGAGGCCGAGGAGAGGATATCATGAGGTCAAGAAATCGAGACCATCCTGGCCAACATGGTGAAACCCATCTTTACTAAAAATACAAAAATTAGCTGGATGTGGTGGTGCACACCTGTCCAGCTACTCAGGAGGCTGAGGCAAGAGAATCGCTTGAACCCAGGAGGCAGAGGTTGCTGTAAGCTGAGAGTGCACCACTGCACTCCAGCCTGGTAACAGAGCAAGACTCCCTCAGGAAAGGAAAGGAAAGGGGAAAGGAAAGG
>NW_016107526.1:2313289-2336026 GCF_001604975.1 Cebus imitator
AAGGAAGGAAAGGAAAGAAGGAAAGGAAAGGAAAGGAAAGGAAAGGAAAGGAAAGGAAAGGAAAGGAAAGGAAAGGAAAGGAAAGGAAAGGAAAGGAAAGGAAAGGAAAGGTGAGCGGGAAAGTGATAGGTGTGACTATACAGAGTAGGTAACATGAGGGAGGTCTTCGTGATGACTGAACAGACACTTCTCAAAAGACATTCATGCAGCCAATAGCATATTTTAAAAAGCTCAACATCACTGGTCAATAGAAAAATGCAAATCAAAACCACAATGAGATACCATCTCACATCAGTCCGAATTATGATTATTAAATTGTCCAGAAACAACAGATAATGGCGAGGTTGCTTTTACACTGTTGGTGGGACTATAAATTAGTTCAACCATTGTAGAAGGTAGCACAGTGATTCCCCAAAGATTTAGAAGCACAAACCCCGTTTGAACCAGCAATCCCATTACTGGGTGATATGGTTTAGTTGTGTCCACATCCAAATCTCATTTTGAATTGTACTTCCCATAATCCCTACATGTCATGGGAGGTACCTGGTGGGAGATAATTGAATCATGGGGATAGTTACATCCATGCTGTTCTCATGATAGTGAGTTCTCAGGAAATCTGCCAGTTTTATAAGGGGACTTTGTCCCCTTTACTGTACACTTCTCCTTGCGGCCACCATGTGAAGAAGGACATATTTGCTTCATCTTCTACCATGATTGTAAGTTTTCTGAGGCCTCCCCAGCCATGCTGAACTGTGAGTCAATTAAATCTCTTGCCTTTATAAATTATCCAGTCTTGGCAGTGTCTTTATTAGCAGGATGAGAACAGAATAATTCACGGAGTATATACCCAAAGGAATGTAAGCCATTCTATTAAAAAGATACATGCATGTTCATGTTCATTGCAGCACTATTCACAATAGCAAAGGCATGGAATCAACCCAAATGCCCGTCAATGATAGACTGGATAAAGAAAATGTGCTACCTATTCATCATGGAATACTATGCAGCCATGAAAAGGAAAGAGACCATGTCCTTTGCAGGGACATGGATGGAGCTGCAAGCCATTATTCTCAGCAAACTAACATAGGAAAAGAAAACCAAACACCACATGTTCTTACTCGTAAGTTGGAGCCAAATGATGAGAACACATGGACATATTGTGGGGAACAACACATACTAGGGCATGTTAAGGAGGGTAGGGGGAGGGAGAGCATCAGGAAGAATAGCTAATGGATGCTGAGCTTAATACCTAGGCGATGGGTTGATCTGTGCAGCAAAGCACCATGCCACGTGTTTATTTATGTAACAAACCTGCACATGTACCCTGGAACTTAAAAGTTGAAAATATATATATAAAACAAAACAACACTGAATGAAATGTTATTCCAGGATCTGATGTATTGTTATTCTTGGGATAGATATGTATGCATACATATATGTATATAGATACAGACAGATATAAAATTTGCTACATGGTAAGCTCCTCATGGACATGAACCATGCCCTATTTATTTATTTTTTTATTCTTCAGAACCAATTATAGTACCTAGTATACAGCAGGGATTCAATAAATTTTTATGAATAAAATAATAAATAATAAACTAAGAGAGATTTTATCAGTGATTTTATAGGCTTTTCTGAAAAAAACCACTAAATAATCTTTTTAGAATCATAGGCTTACTAAAGAATATCAAAGCTATTCTTTTAGAACATAATTCTAGAATTTACTCCCAAAGCATTGTTAGTGACTAGGAATATTTTTCCATTGTCCTGCCCCTCAGTGTTATTCAACATATGCAAAATGATATTATTCAAACTATGAAGACACTCCGTCAGATAATGGGTTCATCATTCAGGCACTATCCAGGACTTTCAATCTTATATTTCTTATAATATTTAGATGATTTTTTAAATGGTGTTAACAACTGAAAAAAACACAACAGTTTTTTTAAAAAAAGAAAGATGGTAACTCTAGAGGGAAAGCCACTTATGAAAAACTTTAGTCTTTGATCTGCTAATTAATTTTACAGAAAGGCAGCCATTCTACATTCCATACTGCCTAAGATAAGATGTCTTATCAATGTACATGCATAACTCCACCTTGTGAGAAAAAATAATAAGAGCCACTCCTATACTACTAGGTAAATATCAAAAAGAAATGAAAACATAGACCCACACAGAAATGTATATATTAATTTTATTACACCATTATCTACTATAATAGAATAAAAAGAAAAATCAAATGTCCATCAACTGATGAATAAATAAAACATAGTTTATACATATAATGGACTATTATTCATCAATAAAAAATAATGAATTACTGATACATGCTACAACATGGATGAAACCTGAAAATATTTGCTAAGTGAAAGAAGCCAATCACAAATATTACATATAATATTATTCCATTTATATGACATGTGCAGAGTAAATAAATCTATACAGAAGGAGTAGACTGGTGGTTGCCTAGGACTGAAGGTGTTTTGTGAAAATGTGAGGTAATTGTTGATAAGGACAAAGTTTCTTCTTGAGATGATGAAAATATTCTAAAATGAACTATGGTGATAGTTACAGAACTCTATGAACATATGATAAATTATTAAATTGTATACTTTAAATGGGCAAACTATATGTGAATTATATCTCAATAGAGGTATTAAGTTTTTTCAGTGATATGTGGAACTTTTTCAAGAGAGCAAAATCTAAGTAAATTATTTCTGTGAGGACTTACCTCACTGACGTTTGCATATAATTATACCTTCAGCATGTTACAGTACCTACAGTTAATGATGATGACTTTGTGTCATTAAACAGGATCAACTTTAGAGATACATTTGAAGGCAGAAAACAAAATAGTACATTCCACTAAGTTTTCATGCAAAATAAAATTTAAGTTCTGATATGAAAGAGTTACCCTAACTGGAAAAAATAAAGCTTTTCCTAATGGCAGACTTGGAGTATAAATCACTGAGTATTTTCCTGCAAATATATTAGAAGTTAACACTAAATAATACAATAATTTATGTACACAACAGTTTCATGATTACCTGAGACAAGGCACATGCAAATGCTTGCCCAATAGGTATTCTGTAAGAAAGGCTGACAAAGTACTTTTGCATGCCTGAAGCTGGTTGATTTTGGCATTTTATCAGTTTCCCCGTCCCAGCCCAATTAATTCTGACAGCCAGAATGATGCCTGTTTCAGTAAGCCCAACTCCAGGCAAACAGCAACACCTGTCAACTAGTTCAGGTCAGTTTTAATCCTAGAACACCCATTAGCCACACTGATAAGATGGAACTAGAAAGCACTTCTATATACCTGGCATTATCTCTTTGTAACTGCTTCATCCTTCCTAACGCCATCTTAATCCTACCAAACATTTTACAATTTGGCCAAAACTCAGTCAACCAAGATAAAGTCTAAAATAGTATAACATAATCTTTTAAAATGTTTCACTTTTGACTCCAAAAATCTATCCTGTTCCTGCTATGCCTACCCCTCAGCCTTTATTCCAACAAAATAGGTCAAAATATTATTATTGCCTGTAATTCCATATTATCATGTAAAACCATGTTAAGAATTTATGAAACACCTTACTGTTTGAAAGATATTATTTTTGATACTGTAGATATTCAAAAAGGAAAATAGCATAGACTAACTTTACACCAGGAAGACTGCAAGAGAAAAAAAATTGCTTCCAAGAGCAGAATATATGCAATCCTCATAAAATCCATTTCTACCTGTGTTTGTAATTGTTCTGAAAGAAATGACCAATACTGGAAAGGAGGACATAGGATTAGGAGCTATAAAGTCAAGTAATATAACTAAAGTTTAATGAAAATCCAAAAATCTAAATAAAACTGGTCTAAAATCTAGGCTAAATTAAAATCATGTTGGAAATCCCTTTGTGATACACACCTATAATGAATATCAAGAAATTGACTACCTTGGAAAAAAAAAAACCACTACTGGCTATATATTACTTTTCTTAACTGCACTTCTTATGTGAAATTAACATTTCTGCTTTGGAGAAAGAAGGTACTTATAGATATTCTGAAGCATTTCACCTTAAACCATATACACAGAAAGCCAGTCACACTGCTATAAATTTCTCCTTCAGTTTATTCTCCACATTAATGCTAAGTTAGTTTGATGTTAAAACACAACTGACTCAATATACAAACTCAATTGTATTTCTATACACTAACAATGAACAGTTAAAACAATTAAGAAAACAGTTCCATGTATAATACCACCCAAAAGAATAAAATATTTAGGAGTAACTGTAATAAAAGAAATGTAGGCTGGGCACAGTGGCTCATGCCTATAATCCCAGCACTTTGGGAGGCTGAGGTGGGTGGATCATGACGTGAGGAGATCAAGACCCTCCTGGCCAACATGGTGAAACCCCATCTCTACCAAAAGTAGAAAAATGAGCTGGGCACGGTGACATGCACCTGTAGTCCCAGCTACTTGGGAGGCTGAGGCAGGAGAGTTGCTTGAACCTGGGAGGCGGAGGTTTCAGTGAGCCAAGATCACACCACTGCACTCCAGCCTGGCAACAGAAAGAGACTCCATCTCAAAAAAAAAAAAAAAAATTCAAATGTAAAACTTCTTAAAACTATAAAATATTGTTTAAAGAAATTAAAGAAGAACTAAATAAATGGTAAGACATTCTGTGCTGTTACAGTAAAACTTAATATTGTTGAGATGACAATACTCCCAAATTTACATATTCAGTGCCATTCATATCAAATCCCAGGTGCCTTTTTTGTAAAAATTGACAAGCTGTTTATAAAATTTATATGGAAATACAAGGGACCCTGTATCGCTAAAACAATCTTGAAAGAAAAAAAATCAGCGTTGGAGGACTCACATTTCCATATTTCAAAGCTTACTACAAAGTAAGAATAATCAAGACAATGTGGTGCCTGAAATTAAGGAAAGATATACATAGGTGAATGGAGCACACTTGAGAGTCTAGAAATAAACCTTTACACCTAGGGTAAATTGTTTTTGATAAGAGTGCCAAGAGAAGTCTATGGAGTAGAGTCAATAGTCTTTTCAACAAGTGGTCTGGAATACAGGTATTGATTGACTTACAACCTATGCAACTTACGACCATTCGACTTTACGACCACAATCGCTAGCCACAACTGCTCCACGTCTGGCAGCGCAAACGTTACCCAGCTGGGCATACGACAGTGCGGACCAGCTTCCAGCAGCACTACCATCTCCGCGTGCATATAACCTACTCAACTTACGACCAAATCGTGTTACGACCGTTCTGTCGGAACCAATCGTGGTCGTAAGTTGAGCACTTGCTGTAACGATATCCACTGGGGAAAGAATACAGGTGAACTATCTTGTTATGCCTTATGCAAAATCTTACTCAAATGGATCAGAGGCCCAAAAATAAGAGCTAAAATTACAAAACTATTGGAAGAAACATAAGCATAAATTTCTATATTGCATTAAGCAATGGTTTCTTACCATTACAACAAAAGTACATATAACAAAAGAAAAATAGAAATTAATTGGGTACTAAAAATTAAAAAATTTTGTGCTTCAAAGAAGAACACCGTCAACAGAGTAAAATGGCAAACTACAGAAAGGGAGAAAATGATGCAAATTGTATATCACTGATAAGAAACTTCTATCTAAAAATACCAAGAGGTCCTATAACTCTATAATTTAAAAAAACAATTTTTAAAACAGCAAAATATATAAATAGACATTTCTCCAAGGGGATATACATATGGCCAACAAGCACAAGAAAAGATGCTCAATATCAACAAAAATCAGATTTTGCTCAATATCAGCAAAAATGCAAATCAAAACCAAAATGAAATACTACTTCTCATCTATCAAGAATGCTATTATCAAAAAGATAAACAACAAACATTGGCAAGGAAGTAGTGAAACTGAAACTTGCATACACTGCTGGGAGGAATGTAAAATGGTGCAGCCACTTTGGAAAACTGTTTCTCAGAAGATTAAACTTAAGGGTTACCGTATGACCCAGCAAATCTATTCCTAAGTTATAACTCAAGACATAAAACATATGTCCACATAAACATTTGTACATGAATTTTCATAGCCACATTATTCATAATAGCCAAAAAGTGGGAACAATCCAAATGTCTACCAACTGATGAAAGAAAAATGTGTTATCATATAACAGAATGTTATTCAACAATAAAAAATGTGATACATGCTACAACATGGATGAACCTTGAAAACATGCTAAGTGAAAGAAGCCAGTTAAAAGGCTACATATTGTATGATTCTATTTGTAAGAAATATACAGAATAGGGAAACCCAGAGGCAGAACATAGATTAGTGGTTGTCTAGGGCTGGGGATTGTGGGAGGAAATGGTGACTTATTGGTAATGGATACAAGGTTCTTTTTTGGGGTGAGGAAAATGTTCTAAAACTGATTGTGCTAATAACTGCACAAGTCTGTGAACATACTAAAAACACTGAATTATATACTATAAATGACTGAATTGTATGGTATATAAATAACATCTCAATAAAACATTTTAAACAAAACTTAATGTAACATTTTATAAAAGCAAAAGATTTTTCTATAAGCTTTCTTGCCATATGGTGGGTCTCATTCTTTTTCAGCCTCTTATTAACTATTGCCACTTTAATACTCTATAATATGTACACTGTAATGATACCATAGATTACCATATTGAATTGCTGGTTCATCATATATTTTTGTTTAAGAACAAAATAGACAAAGGGAGAGAAGTGCCTCAACATTTTAAGTCTCCTAGTTTTGCATCATTTACCTAAGAATTCTACAGCAGGATGTGGGTATAAATCCAGCTAACAAGGTAGTACCTTATTTCTTAAACAAGAAAAGGAAGGAAAAAAAAGAATATTATGTAATTAAATATTGAAATTAAGGACTCATCCCCAAATAACCATATACATCTAAAACTAATCCTAATTTTCAAAAGAAAGTATAATTTTTACAGACCAACACTTTGCCAATCTCACACTATTTCATTTAAAAAAGAATTTTAAAAGAATTTAAAAATTTAAAAGAACATTTTAAAAATCACCCTTATGTACTAACATTTTAAAGTTTTATATATTTAAATGTTTAAAATGTTAACTCACATTTAAATTCAGAGTTTTCTTTCAGTTCCATGAAACAAACAAAAAAAATAGTTGATGAGTACATCAATCTAGTATATATACATACCTCCCATCTGGAGCGGGTACATATAAGCCCCATTTTCAAGTGCTTCAAGCAGCTGAGCACCTGTTACTCTGACAACTAAAACTGGATCCACTATGGGAAGAATAGCCAAAACATCATGCAAAGTGAAATTCCCACTGGATTTATTCGATTTGATCTGAGAGTGCCTATGGCAATTTAAGAGAAAAAATATGTATTTTAATATTTTCCATAAGATATCACCTTTATGACTCAATGCTATGTTCAAAACTACAGTTATACACTACATTGCCAAAAGTTCCTAATTATTTCTCCAATCCTTTCTCCACACTTACTTCCATCTTAATCATGTAGTTATATCTAACTTACTCCTTTTTAAAACATTTGATTTCATGTTAACTACCATTTTCTCTTTAACTACAGAATATTACTACTGAAAAACGACTATTTCACCTCTGTCTTTCAGACAGGATCATCCCTATGGCATCCCAAAGCAAAGATGTTCTTTTTGTTAATTTAAAATATTTATTTATATGTGGATTTGGAATGGGAGCATCAAGAGTTGGCAACATTCTAGATGCCAGACAACAAAATATTGGAGGAAACAGTCCATGTCAATGACACAAAAAATGTTCAAAATATAATGAAAAAAATGACAGAAAATTATGTATACCTTAAGATACCCACCAAGCAAACAAAATTTTACATGTAAGTATAGAGGAACCCAGGTGTCATTTCTAATAAGTGGAATTAAAAATTACTTTGACTTTTTCCCATTTTCCTAAATATGATTTCAGTCTCCATGGATTTACCTATTCTGGAAATTTCATATACATGAAAACGTACAGTATGTGGACTTTTCTGTGTCACCTCTTAACTTCAAACCAAAACATTGTTATTGTTTGTTATTTTGCCTGTAGCCATCCAAGTTGAATATAAAGTAGCATCTCATCCTAATTTAGATTTTCACTTACCTAATGGCTAATGTACATCTCCTTGTAGGATTATTAGCCATTTGTATATCTTTGAAGAAAAATGTCTATTTAATTAGGTCATTTCATTGTTCATTTGCTGGAGTTCTCTATATATTTTGGATATTACTCTTTTATATAGACATAAATTGCAAATCTTTCCTCTTTCTGTGGACCTTCTTTTCACTTTATTATTATAATTTAAGTTCTGGGGTACATGTGTAGAACATGCAGGTTTGTAACATAGGTATACACATGCCATGATGGTTTGCTGCAGCCATTAACCTGGGTTCTACATTAGATATTTCTCCTAATGCTATCCCTCCTCTAGATCCCCCACCCTTGAGAGGCCACAGTGTGTGATGTTCCCCTCTCTGCGCCTATGTGTTCTCATTGTGCAACTCCCAGTTATGACTGAAAACATGCGGTGTTTGGTTTTCTGTTCTTGTGTTACTTGCTGAGAATGATGGTTTCCAGCTTCATCCATGTCCCTGCAAAGGACATGAACTCAACCTTGTTTATGGCTGCATAGTATTCCATGGTGTATATGTGCCACATTTTCTTTATCCAGTCTGTCATTGATGGGCATTGGGTTGGTTCCAAGTCTTCACTATTGTGAAGAGTGCTGCAATAAACATATGTGTGCATGTGTCTTTATGGTAGAATGACTTATAATCCTTTGGGTATATACCCAGTAATGGGATTGCTGGGGTAAATGGTATTTCTAGTTCTAGATCCTTGAGGAATCGCCACACTGTCTTCCACAATGGCCGAACTAATTTACACTTCCATGAACAGTGTAAAAGCTTCGTATTTCTCCACATACTCTCCAGCACCTGTTGTCTCCTCACTTTTTGATGATCGCCATTCTGTCATGAAATGGTATCTCAATGTGGTTTTGATTTGCATTTCTCTAATGACCAGTGATGATGAGCTTTTCTTCTTATGTTTTTTTGGCTGCATAAATGTCTTCTTTTGAAAACTGTCTGCTCATATCCTTTACCCACTTTTTGATGGGGTTTTTTCTTGTAAATTTGTTTAAGTTATTTATAGATTCTGGATATTAGCCCCTTGTCAGATGGGTAGACTGCAAAAATTTTCTCCCATTCTGTAGGTTGCCTGTTCACTCTGATGATAGTTTCTTGTGCTGTGCAGAAGCTCTTCAGTTTAATCAGATCCCATTTGTCAATTTTGACTTTTGTTGCCATTACTTTTGGTGTTCTAGTCATGAATACTTTGCCCATGCCTATATCCTAATGGTATTGCCTAGGTTTTCTTCTAGGGTTCTTATGGTTTTAGGTCTCACATTTAAGCCTTTAATCTATCTTGAGTTACTCTTTTATGTAAGGTGTAAGGAAGGGATCCAGTTTCAGCTTTCTGCATATGGCCAACCAGTTTTCCAAACACCATTTATTAAATAGGGAATGCTTTTCCCATTGTTTGTTTTTGCAGGTTTGTCAAAGATCAGATGGTTGCAGATGTGTGGCATTATTTCTGAGACCTCTGTCCTGTTCCATTGGTCTATGTATGTGTTTTGGTACCAGTACCATGCCTTGTGATTACAGTAGCCTTGTAGTATAGTTTGAAGTCAGGTAGTGTAATGCCTCCAGCTTTGTTCTTTTTGCTTACAATTACCTTTGCTCTGTGGGCTCCTTTTGGTTCCATATGAAACCTAAAGTAGTTTTTTTCTTCTGTGAAGAAAGTCAATGTTAGCTTGATAGCACTGAATCTATAAATTACGTTGAGCAGCATGGCCATTTTCACAATATTGATTCTCCCTAACCATGAGCATAGAATGTTTTTCCATCTGTTTGCATCCTCTTATTTCCCTGAAGAGTGGTTTGTAGCTCTCCTTGAAGAGGTCTTTCACATCCCTTGTTAAGTTATATTCCTAGCTATTTTATTCTCTTTGTAGCAATTGTGAGTGAATGGGAGTTCACTCATGATTTGGCTCTCTGTTTGTCTATTATTGGCAGATAGGAATGCTTGTGATTTTTGCATACTGATTTTGTATCCTGAGACTTTGTTGAAGTTGCTTATCAGCTTAAGGAGATTTTGGACTGAGACGATGAGGTCTTCTAAATATATAATCATATCTTCTGCAAATAGTGACAATTTGACTTCCTCCTTTCCTAATTGAATACCCTTTATTTCTTTCCCTTGCCAAATTGCCCTGGCCAGAACTTCCAATACAATGTTGAATAGGAGTGGTGAGAGAGGACATCCTTGTCTTGTGCCGGTTTTCAAAGGGATGCAACCAACTTTTGCCAATTCAGTATGATATTGTCTGTGGGTTTGTCATAAATAGCTTTTATTATTGTGAGATACGTTCCATCAATACCTAGTTTATTGAGAGTTTTTAGCATGAAAGCCTGTTGAGTTTTGTCAAAGGCCTTCTCTGCATCTATTGAGATGATTGTGTGGTTTTTGCCTTCTGTTCTGTTTATATAATGGATTACATTTACTGATTTGCATATGTGGAAAGAACCTTGCATCTCAGGGATGAAGCTGGCTTGCTCATGATGGATAGGATTTTTGATGTGCTGTTGGATTCGGTTTGCCAGTATTTTATTGAGGATTTTGACATCAATGCTTATCAGGGATATTGGGCTAAAATTTTTTGTTGTTGTGTCTCTGCCAGATTTTGGTATTAGGATGATGCTGGCCTCATAAAATGAGTTATGGAGGATTCCCTCTTTTTCTATTGTTTGCAATAATTTCAGAAGGAATGGTACCAGCTCCTCTTTGTACCTCTGGCAGAATTTGGCTGTAAAACTGTCTGGTCCTGGACTTCTTTTTGGTTGGTAGGCTATTAATTGATGCCTCAATTTCAGACCTTGTTATTGATCTATTCAGGGATTCAACTTCTTCCCGGTTTAGTTTTGGGATGGTTTAAGTGTCCAGGATTTTATCCATTTCTTCTAGATGTTCTAGTTTATTTGTGTAGAGGTGTTTATAGTATTCTGTGATGGTAGGCTGTATTTCTGTCAGATTGGTAGTAATATCCACTTTATCATTTTTTATTGCATCTATTTGATTCTTTTCTCTTTTCTTCTTTATTTGTCTGGCTAGCAGTCTATTTTGTGGATCTTTTCAAAAAACCAGCTCCTGGATTCAGTGATTTTTTTGAAGGGTTTTTTTGTGTCTCTATCTTCTTCGGTTCTGCTCTGATTTTAGTTATTTCTTGTCTTCTGCTACCTTTTCAATTTGTTTGCTCTTTCTTCTCTAGTTCTTTTAATTGTGTTATTAGGGTGTCAATTTTAAATCTTTCCTCCTTTCTCCTGTGAGCATTTAGTGCTGTAAATTTCCCTCTAGACACTGCTTTAAATGCGTCCCAGAGATTCTGGTACATTGTGTCTTTGTTCTCATTGGTTTCAAAGAGCATCTTTATTTCTTCCCTGTTATTTTTCCAGTAGTCATTCAGGAACAGGTTGTTGAGTTTCCATGTGTTTGTGAAGTTTTGAGTGAGTTTCTTAGCCCTGAGTTCTAATTTGATTGCACTGTGGTCTGAGAGACTGTTTGTTATGATTTCTATTATATTGCATTTGCTGAGGAGTTTTACTTCCAATTATGTGGCCAAGTTTAGAATAAGTGTAATGTGGTACTGAGATGAATGTATATTCTCTTGATTTGGGGTGGAGAGTTCTGTAGATGTGTTAGGTCTTTTTGGTCCAGAGCTGAGTTTAAGTCCTGGATATCCTTGTTAATTTTCTGTCTTGTTGATCTGCCTAATGTTGACAGCGGGTGTTTAGTCTCCCACTATTATTGTGTGGGAGTCTAAGTCTCTTTGTAGGTCTCTAAGAACTTGCTTTATGAATCTGAATGCTCCTGTATTATGTGCATATTTATTTACGATAGTTAGCTCTTCTTGTTGCATTGATGCCTTTACCATTATGTAATGCCCTTCTTTGTCTCTTTAGATCTTTGTTGGTTTAAAGTCTGTTTTATCAGAAACTAAGATTACAACCCCTGCTTTTTAAAAATTATTTATTTATTTATTTTGCTTTCTATTTATTTGGTAAACTGGACTTCTGGCTGGCAGGGTTTCTGCCGAGAGATCTGTTAGTCTCATGGGCTTCCCTTTGAGGGTAACCCAACCTTTCTCTCTGGCTGCCATTAACATTTTTTCCTTCATTTCGACCTTGGTGAATCTGACAATTATGTATCTTGGGTTGCTCTCCTTAAGGAATATCTTTGTGCTGTTCTCTGTATTTCCTGAATTTGAATGTTGGCCTGCCTTGCTAGGTTGGGGAAATTCTCCTGGATAATATCCTGAAGAGTGTGTTCCAACTTGATTTCATTCTCCCCATCACTTTCAGGTACACTGATCAAACGTAGGTTTGGTCTTTTCACATAATCCCATATTTCTTGGAGGCCTTGTTTATTTTCACTCTTTTTTCTCTGAACTTGCCTTTCCCTTTATTTCACTGAGTTGATCTTCAAACATCTCTGATAACCTTTCTTCCGCTTGGTCGATTTAGCTATTGAAATTTGTGTATGCTTCAAGAAGTTCTCATGCTGTGTTTTTTAGTTCCATTAGGTCATTTATGTTCTTCTGTAACCTGGTTATTCTAGTTAGCAATTAATCCAACCTTTTTAATGTTCTTAGCTTCCTTGCATTTGGTTAGAACATTCTCCTTTAACTCAGATGAGTTTATTATTACCCACCTTCTGAAGCCTGCTTCTGTCAATTCATCAAACTCATTCTCCATCCACTTTGTTTCCTTGCTGTCAAAGAGCTGTGATTCCTTGGAAGAGAAGAAGCGTTCCAGTTTTTGGAATTTTCAGCATTTTTGTGCTAGTTTCTCCCCATCTTCATGGATTTTTCTACCTTTGGTCTTTGAAGTCAGTGACCTTTGGATGGGGTCTCTGAGTGGACATCCTTTTTGTTGATGTTGAGACTATTCCTATTTGTTATTTTTCTTTCTAACAATCAGGCCCCTCTGCTACAGGTCTGCTGGAGCTTGCTGGGCATCCACTGCATACCCTGCTTGCCTGGGTATCACCAGCAGAGGCTGAAGAACAGCAAAGATTGCTGCCTGATCCTTCCTCTGGTAGCTTTGTCCCAGAGGGGTACCTGCCAGATGCCAGCCAGAGCTCTCCTGTACTAGGTATCTGTCGGCTCCTACTGGGAGATGTCTCCCAGTCAGGATATACAGAGGTCACAGAGCCACTTAAGGAGGTAGTCTGTCCCTTATCAGAGCTAGGAGCCCCTGCTGCTCTCATCAGAGTTGCCAGGCAGGGACAGTTAGGTCTGCTGAAGCTGTGTCCACAACCACTCCTTTGCCCAGGTGCTTTGTAGCAAGAAGGTGGTGGCTTTATTTATAAGTCCCTGACTGAGGCTACTGCCTTTTTTCAGAGATGCCCTGCCCAGCAAGGAGGGAGTCTAGTGAAACAGTCTGCCTGCAGCATCCTTGTTGAGCTGTGGTGGGCTCTGCCAAGTTCAAACTTCCCAGCAGCTTTGTTTACACTGTGAAGGGAAAACTGCCTACTTGACATTCAGTAATGGCACACACCCCTCCCCCCACCTAGCTCAAGTGTCCCAGGTCAAGCTCAGACTGCTGTGCCGGCTGTGAGAATTTCAAAGCCAGTAGATCTTAGCTTGCTTGTCTCTGTGGGAGTGGGACCTGCTGAGCCACACCACTTGGCTTCCTGGCTTCAGCCCTCTTTCCAGGGGAGTGGACAATTCTGTCCCACTGGTGTTCCAGGCATCACTGGGGTATATAAAAAAAATCTACTGTGGCTAGCTCGGTGTCTGCCCAAATGGCCACCCAGTTTGGTGCTGGAAACCCAGGGCTCTGGCAGTGTAAGTACTGGAGGGAATCTCCTGGTCTGAGGGTTGTGAAGACTGTGGGAAAATCACAGTGTCTGGGCTAGAGTACAGAGTACAGTCCCTAATGGCTTCCTTTGGCTAAGAGCAGGAGTTCCCCAACCACTTGCACTTCCCAGGTGAGGTGACGCCCCACCTTGCTTTAGCTTGTCCTTCTTGGGCTGCATCCAATGTCCAACCAGTCCCAATGAGATGAACCAGGCACCTTAGTTGGAAATGCAGAAATCACCCACCTTCTGCATTGATCTCTCTGGGAGTTTCATGCCAGAGCTGTTCCTATTCAGCCATCTTGGAAACTCTCCAAAGATGTTCTATTTTTAAAAATCTCCATGGAAAGGAATTCCAGAAACTTCCTAAGTAAACAATACTAAGGCTTTAGAAATTTCACTCTTAGGAAATTTTTCCATAAACTAATCTAAATTATCCATGTGGAAGATTAAGATCACTTGTATTTTCAGTGAAAATGGCATTACAAGAAGTTTATGATTAGGATGTTACATGAAGTAATATTCCACGTTTTTGAAATAATCAGTAACCTAGTCACAGCATCTAAAGCTCTGGATTATGGCACATGAATCAAAGTTGCTTTCAGAAAAGGTTATTTTTAATTTTCTATTATCTACAGAGATTCTTAATATTTTATAACCCTAGCTAGGCCAACTACAGATGATCGTGGTAGTACATAAAAATACTAAGATTAAGGAGGAGTTACCCCATTCACTCTAAAAGATTTCTTTTATCACTTCCTCTTATTGCACAGGTAAGAAAACAAAACTGGTAAAAGAGCAAGAACCTAAATAAAAGATTTTTGAGACAATATAGGGAAGAGATTTGGCCCTGGCAGAGAAGTGATGGTAACGAAGGGCCTGATGGGCCTTACATATCCAAGCATCTTCCCTCCCCTACCTTTTTTCCTCCCTTAACAAGCTGACCCAAGTCACATAGCAGGAAAGGGGGCCTTGTCTAACTTAGCTGACCAGGCTGAACTCCTAACTATAAAAGGAAGAACCTCACCATTTATCTCTTTGAATCATGCCCTCCAAGGTCACTGAAACAAGACTATGGTATTCCTGATAAGAACCTGACCAGATCCAGTGGCTGAAGACAAGATAGACCCAAGCACTAACATTTTACCAACTTTTTCCTCATTAAAATCTCATTGTAATACTAAAATCTCTGCTCAAGATGAGGCATGTCCACCATTTTCTAGTGATGTGATGCATGTTAAAGCATGATGTCCCACTTCATGCGCATGGAAAAGACCCTGCCTAAACATGCTTGTATGTCATTGCTTTTCTCATCTCAACTTCCTTAAAATGAAGAGCCTAGCCCCTTGGAGAGCTAGCACCAGGATCCCCTTCCTATATGCTGCTCCCTTGTGATTACTTAAGCTGCAAGCCTATTAAACATTGCCTGAATAAAGTTTCTATTTGGCCTGGTATTAATTTCTATTTACATGAGAGCCAAGAACTCAAGGTCCAAGCTGCAGTAATAATTTCAGTCCATTGCTTCTTATATAATAAAAAATTCACTGCATACCTACCTGTATATTTTGAGTAAAATCTTTTACTATTGCTTTAATATATGAATCTTCTTCCAAATAATTCAAACTGTTCACTTTCACAAATACATACCAGAAAGATGCATCAAAGAGTCTTATATTTATTTTTGTTAAGTTTTTAAAATCTGATCCACTTTTGACAACCCAACTTTCATTCACCTTACTGATTCCCTAATCATGGTCATGACCTGCTAGAATCAAATTGACCCCTTCTGCTCTTTGGGCAAGCTTTGTATCATTTCCCCATTTCATATGAGTTATTGTAATAACCAGATCTGCTCCTTCTTTAAGTTCTACTGCTATTTTATTAGCAACTTGAACATAATCTTTATAGTTTACATTTTACTTATTAACTGTAGCCAATGTATCTAGCCAATCTTCTTCAACTAATCCCATTAAGCCAAATTTTATATTGTTCCAATTAACTATTTTTTTTACTGCACCATGTCCAAGAGGTTCAGAAGTAAATCAGCACAGACATTACTGAGAAACCATGTAAAATGCATTTGTTTCATGTACTCTTCCAAAATATCCACAACAAAATCAAACTCCTAAAAATAATCACAAAAAGTTTTAAAATGAATTCACAAGAATGTTATTCCATTTTCATATTTAAATATTGTTCTCTAAGAAGTAAAGTTTCCTATACTTGCAAGACTACATGTTAAGAAAATGCATTTTATCTTACACTGCATTTAACTATGCCAATGTTTACTTACAAATAGTAAAAATTTTAGAAGTTTTTATTATTCAAAATTTCTCTGTAATCCAGGTAGCACTACATTCTAAAAAAATTCTGAAGTAGGATGGAAAAAAAGCCTTATGGGGGAAATGCAATGATGTGATTAATCTTAGGTAAATAACATGCTAACTTAAATAGTATTTTTAGTCAGTGTAGGCACACTGGCCTACTTTATAAAAATACATATTGTTATTCCTAACTGAAATAATTTTTAAAAAATCATTCATAGTTACTGCAAAGAACAAAAAAGAAATCCTGATGTTTTTCTCCTGTATTTTCTGAAATAGCTGGATTCCTCATGATGATGAATAAGTACTGATTTTGAAAATCAGAATCAGTGATGTTTTGAAATCACTAATATAAATTGGTGCTAAAAATAATCCTGTGGTAGGGTCATTTGTAAATTTTTTAAAGACCAATAATATTTATAATTTTCCATTGATTGATTTTATCATTTAATATTTTAAAGCATCAGACTGAATAAAGTAGGATGCTTGAACGATAGAGTAAAAACTGTATATAGATTTTTAAATTAATCAGCATGATATAGGAAACCAACTATTCCAAGAAAAATAGAATGCAAACTGGTTTCCTTTATTCTGAAAATGTTTTGACAAATGATATGAATGTATGTACACTTTCTTTTAAAAATCAGAGATCCTTATGGACTATATTTACGTTTGTACACCCTTAGGAAATTCTATAATTAATAGAATTCCAATCTTTTAAGTGAATTCCAATCTTTTATCATGGATACCTCTGGCATTTTTCCTCAGAGCACTTCTTTGGAAAACACTTCAGTGGGACCATTAAGGAATATGAAGTAAGAGTTGAAGAACTACTGACAATTTCCTATAATAACACTTTTGATGTTCACAAATCTTATGAAGATATAAGAAGGCAAATAATGAACAACAGTGGAAATAATTATAGCAAGATTGTAAGGTTAATATATGAAAGTTAATCACTTGTCTATACACAGTATTCCCCCTTTATCTGTGGAGAATATATTCTAAGAGTGCCAGTGGATGCCTAAAACCACCGTACTAAAACTTAGATACAGTTTTTTCTTATATATACACATCTGTGACAGAGTTTAATTTATAAATAAGGTGTAGTACAAAATTAATAACAATAATCAATAATAAAATAAAACAATTATTATAACAATATGCTGAAATAAAAGTTATATAAATGTGGTCTATCTAAAAATATCTGACTCTGTATTCACCCTTCTTCTCCTGTGTTATGAGATAATACATAATATGCCTACAGGATGAGATGAAGTGAGGTGAATGACATAGGTATTGTGATACAGCATGGGGCTACTACTGACTTTCTGACAAGACATCAGAAGGAGGATCATCTGCTTCACATGATTCTAGATCATCAAGCCATGGCAGTGTCGATGCTTGGAAGTCAGAAGCAGACTATACCCATGACTAAAGGGCAGGGAGCATATATAGTGTGAATACACTGGACAAAGGGATGGTTCACATCCCAGAAGGGATGGAGTGGGATGGTACAACATTTCATTATGCTACTCAGAACAGTGCACAATTTAAAACTTATGAGTTATTTATTTCTGGAATTTTCCATTTGATATTTACAGTGCATAGTTGGCTACAGGTTACTGTAGCCACATAAAGTGAAACTGTACACAGAAACTGTGCACTGTACATTGCAACAGTGCTAGCAATGAAGAACTGAAATTTGAAATTAAAAACACAATGCCATGTACTGAAATAGGTATAAAACTAACAAAATATATATAAGATGTATAAAATCTATATGACAAAAACTACAAAACTCTGATGAGAGGAAGAACCAAATAACTGGAGAGATATTCCATGTTTATGGATAGGAAGACAATATTGTCAAGATGTTAATTCCAGGCATTTAAAAACATCCAATTCCAATGACAATAGAGAAGCAGCCTGGCTTCAGTCCTCCCCAACCTCGCAGAAAACCAAAAACATGCACAAGATTATCGCTAGCAATATCACAGAACTCAAATATAAGGATAAGTCAGGTCCCGCAGTTACAGAAAAATGAAAAAATTCTGAACAGATCGTAAGAGAATCAGACGCATCCACAACGCTCCTACCCCCAATCTGCTGACACCAAGTGTGCAAAAAGTATCTCCCCCACCCACTTCAATTTCTACACTAGAAAAATGATACTGAGTTAGACAACTAGCTACCCCACCATCTTGGGTTGCCTAGAAAGAGACCTGTCTTTGCCCTAACACATAGGAAGCATCAGGAGTGCCTGAAGGGAGAAATATCCCTGAGAATAATCAAAGTGGGGAGACAGAACTATCATCTTCTAGCCCTAGAAACTCTGCTCTGTAACTCGATCAAAGGAGATGCCAGATCAGAGTGACTGTTCAGCAGCACCACACTATAGGAGGCTTGTTACACAAGTTCATGGACACAAACTTCTAGCCAGCCTTCCCACACTACTGGGATATCACCATTAGAACATCCCCAGTTTGGAAGAGGAAGTATTCTGATTATTTATTACAATAGAACCAAGACAAACCTGGGCATAAGGTGTCATCTAGTGCTAAGAAGGAGGAAGCGATGGAGCAGAAAGTAAAAACAATCAACAGATAAGTTACAAAAAAAAAAAATCTCAAGGCAAACATAGTCAATAAAAAACAAACAAAACCAAACAGAGAAAGCAGGAACAACTAAGCTTGCAATGAATACACAAATGTGCATCTACAAGAAACAATGGCAAACAAAACCAAGACCTCCCAAAACAAAGCAGGAAACCAGTAATTGATCCTAAAAAGACCGTGATATGTGAACTCTCTGACCAAGAATTAAAACAAACAAACAAACAAAAAAAGTTTTAAGGAAACTTAGTGATCTCTAACATAATACAGAAAAGCAATTCAGAAACTTGTCAGAGAAATTTAACCTAGATTAAAATAATGAGCTGTGTGCAATGGCTCACACCTGTAATCCTAGTACATTGGGAGGCTGAGATGGGTGGATCACCTGAGGTCAGGAGTTCAAAAGCAGCCTGGCCAACATGGTGAAATTCCATCTCTATTAAAAACACAAAAATTAGCTGGGCATGGTAGCGGACACCTGTAATCCCAGTTACTCAGGAGGTTGAAGCAGGAGAATCACTTGAATGTGGGAGGTGGAGGCTGCAGTGAGCTGAGATTGCACCACTGCACTCCTACCCTGGATGACAGAGTAAGACTTCATCTCAAATAATAATAATAATAATAATAATAATAATAATGCAAAAAATCAAACAGAAACTTTGGAACTGAGAAATTCATTTGTTTAATTGAAAAGTTCATTAGAGACACTCAACAGCAGAGTGGATCAAGCAGTGGAAAGAATCAGTGCATTTGAAAACAAGCTGTTTGTGCAGCAGAGCAAGATAGCCTAATAGAAGTCTCCACTGATCAGGAACACAAAATTTATCAAATATCTACATACAAAAGAAAAGCACCTTCATAAGAACCAAAAATCAGATGAGCACTCACAGTACCTGGTTTTAACTTCATATAGCTGAAAGAGGCACTTAAGTAGAAAAAAGTATTGAATTGCTAATGCCACCCTCCCCCATTTCCTGGCAGCAGCCATTTGGCATGGAGAAAGGATCTTCACACTTGGGAGAGGGAGAGTGCAGCAATTGTGAGACACTGTGTTGAACTCAGTGCTGCCCTATCAGAGCAGAAAGCAACACTGGACTGAATTCAGCTGATACCCACTCCAGAGGGAGTATTAAAACCAGCCCTAGCCAGAAGGGAATCACCCATCCTGGTGGTCAGAATGTAAGTTCTGGCATGCCTCACCACCACAGGCTAAAGTGTTCTGGTGCTCTAAATAAACTTAAAATGTAGCCTAGGCAACATCTGTAACTTCTACATGAGTCCTACTCCTGAACTAGACTCAGAGCCAGTGGATGTGGGGGACAAACCTACTAAGATACCAGCTGCGGTGACTAAAGGAGTGCTTGTGCCACCCCTCTCCCAACCCCAGAATGCATATCCCACAACCCCCCAAAAAGACTCCTTTCTTCCACTTGAGGAGAGGAGAAGGAAGACTAAGAAGACTTTGTCTGCATATTGGATATCAGCTCACCACAGTAGGATAGGGCACCAAGCAGAGTTGTGAGGCCCTGTTTCCAGGCCTAGCTTGCAGACAACATTTCTAGATACACTATGAGGCAGAAGGGAACCCACTGCCTTGAAAAAAAGGAACAATCACCTGCTGACTAAGGAGCCATTGGACCCTGAATAACCAGACCCTGAATAACTACATAATACACTGTAGACCATGGGTGAGACTCTGAGACTTGCTGGCTTCAGGTAAGACTCAGTGCATTCCCAGCTGTGGTGACTACAGGACAAAATTCCTACTCCCTGAGAAAAGCAGAGGTAAACTAAAAGGAGCCCTGTATTACATACCTTGGATACCAGTTCAGCCACAGTGAAGTAGAGCAACAACTGGGTTCCAACGGTCCACAGTTCTAGGCTGTGGCTCTTGAATGGCATTTCTGGACCTTCCCTGAGACACAGGGGAGCTCACTGCTCTGAAGAGTGAGTCCTAGGCCTAGCAGCAGTCAACACAAGCTGACTGAAGGGCCCTTGGGCCTTAAGTGAACATTGTCAGTAGCCTGGCAGTACTTCTCATGGGCCTATGATGGTGGTAGCCACAGGGTAAGGTTCCTCTATGTATGGAAATGGGAGGGAAGAGTGGGAAGAACTGCAATTCATGATTTTAGTGCCAGCTCAGCCACAGTACAAGAAACACCAGACAGATTTCTAAGGTTTTTTTCTCTAGTCCCTGGATCCCAGAAAAGAAGGACACAAGCTTGGATGGCTTTGCCAACTTCTGATTGTAGAGCCCCAGGGACCTGAGCAAAAATATAGGCAATAGCCAAGAAGTGGTTACAGTGAGCCTTGGGTGAGACCCAGTACTGTGCTGGCTTCAGGTCTGACCTAGCGCAGTCCCAGTGTTGGTGGTCACAGAGGTCCTTGTGTCTCCATACCCCCAGATTCAGGCAGCTCAGAACAGAGTTAGAGACTCATTTATCTGAGAGAAAGTAAGGGAAGTGAACAAGTGTCTCTGCCTGGTAATCCAGAGAATTGTAATGGATCTTATCAAAGAGCACCAAGGCAGTATCTCTACAAATCTGCAAAGGAGGTGTTACTGAGCTTGAGGTATCCCCCAATACAGATATGACTCAGATCACAACACCCAAGTCCACTCAAATATCTGGAAAGGAAGGATGGATACAAACAAGCCCAGACTGAGAAGACTACAGTAAATATTAGCTCCTCAATACCCAGACACAGACAAACATCAAAATTCATCAAGGCCATCCAGGAAAACATGACTTCACCAAACAAACTATGTAAGGCACCAGGTACCAGTCCTGGAGAAATAAAGACTTTCGACTTTGCAGACAGAATTTTAAATAGCTGTTTTGAGGAAACAAAAAAATAAAAACTAAAGAAAAAAAAAGAAGAAGGAAGAATTCAGAATCCTCTCAGATAAATTTAACAAAGAGACTGAAATAATTTTAAAGAATGAAGCAGAAATCTTGGAGTTGAAAATGCAATTGCCATACTGAAGAATGTGTTGGAGTCTTTTAATAGCAGAATTGATCAAAAAGAAAAAAGAATTGGTGAGCTTGAAGACAGTATATTTGAAAATACTCAGTGAGAGGAGACAAAACAGAAAAGAATAAAAAACAATGAAGTACTCCTGCAGGATCTAGACAGTATTCTCAAAAAGGAAAATACAAGAGTTATTGGCCTTAAAGAGAAGCAGAAGAAAGAGATAGGGATAGAAAGTTTATTCAAAGGGACAATAATAGGGAACTTCCCAAACCTAGAGAAAGATATTAATATTCAAGTACAAGAAGATTATAGAACACCAAACAGATTTAACCCAAAAAAGAACACCTCAATACATCTAATAATAAAATTCCCAACAGTCAACGTTAAAGAAAGGCTCTTAAAGACACATGTGCATGTATGTTTATTGTGGTACTGTTCACAATAGCAAAGACTTGGAACCAACCCAAATGCCCATCAATGATAGACTGGATAAAGAAAATGTGGTGCATATACACCATGGAATACTATGCAGCCATAAAAAGGGATGAGTTCATGTCCTTTGCAGAGACATGGATGAAGCTGGAAACCATTATTCTCAGCAAACTCACACAAGAACAGAAAACCAAACACTGCATGTTCTTACTCATAAGTGGAGTTGAATAATGAGAAAACATGGACACAGGGAGGGGAACATCAAACACCAGGGCCTGTCAGGGTTGGCAGGCTAGGGGAGGGATAGCAGGGTGTGGGGAGTGCTAGGGAAAAGATAACATTAGGAGAAATACCTAATGTAGATGATGGGGTGATGGATGCAGCAAACCACCATGGCACATGT
>NW_016107526.1:2336331-2366179 GCF_001604975.1 Cebus imitator
TTTCACCGTGTTGACCAGGATGGTCTCGATCTTTTGACCTCGTGATCCACCCGCCTCGGCCTCCCAAAGTGCTGGGATTACAGGCGTGAGCCACCACGCCCGGCCACCAGTTTTTATTTCTCTTTTAATTTTTTATGCTGTTTTAGTTTTTGTAAATTCAGATATATAATAAAAATACTTTCCTTTTTTTTTAAAAAAAAAAAGAAACAAACAAATAACATACAACAGAGTTTCAATATGTCCAGCAGCAGACTTTTCAGTGGAAAATTTATAGGCCAGGAGAAAGTTGCATGACATATTTAAAGTGCTGAAGGAAAAAATCTTTTACCCTAGAATATATCCAGTGAAAATATCCTTCAAACCATGAAAGAGAAATAAAGACTTTCCTAGACAAACACAAGCTGAAGGATTTCATCAATACCAGACCTGACCTACAAAAAATGCTAAAGGGAGTATTTCAATAAGTAAGAAAAGGATGCTAATGAGAAGAAATCACCTGAAGGTACAAAACTCACTGTTCATAATAAGTACACAGAAAAACACAGAATATTAAAACTTGGTAACTGTGGTGTGTAAACTACTCTTAAGCAGAAAGACTAAAAAATGAACCAATCAAAAATAATAACTATAACATATTTCTGTTCAGATCTGTATTATGTCTTTTCTTCTACTAACTTTGGATTTAGTTTGCTCTTTTCTAGTTCTCTAAAAATGGATCATTAGGTTCCTTATTTGAAGTTTTTCTTATTTTTTCATGTGGGCATTTATAGCTATAAACTTTACTCTTAAGTACTACTTTCACTGTATCACATAGGTTTTGGTATATTTCTATTAACATTTGTTTCAAGAAAAAAATACAAAAGATTAACACGACAAAAAAGATTAAAATTTACAAAGATTTAGTCAGGCTTACTAAGAAAGAATGAGAGAATAACGAATTAAATCAGATGACAAAGGAGACATTACAGCTGATACCACAGACATTTAAAGGTTCATTAGTGACTACTATAAGCAATGATATGCCAATAAAATATTTCCATTTCATTCTTAATTTCTTCATTGACATACTGGTCATTCAGGAGCATGTTGTTTAATTTCCATGTGCTTTCATAGTTTCTAAAATTGCTTCTGTTACTGATTTCTAATTCCATTATGGTTAGAGAAGATACTTCATATTATTTCAGTTTTTTGAAACTGGAAAATCTAGAAGAAATAAATAAATTCCTAGAGATATACAGCCTATCAAGATTGAACCATGAAGAAATCCAAAACCTGAACTTGTGAATAACAAGTAACAAGATGGAAGCCATAAAAAAGTCTCCCATTAAAAAAGCCTAGACCCCAGTGCCTTCATTGCAAACACTTAAACAAGAACTAACATCAATCCTACTCAAAGAATTCCAAAAAAATGTAGGAGGAGGAAATACTTTCAAATTCATTCTTTGAGGCCAGTACTACCTTCATACCAAACAGTAAAAAGACACATTTAAAAAAAAAAAAAAAAAAAAAAAAAAAAAAAAAAAAAAAAAAAAAAAAAAAAAAAAAAAAAAAAAGCAAACTACAGGCCAATATCTCTGATGAATATTGATGAAAAAATCCTCAACAAAATACTATAAAATCAAATTCAACAACACATTGAAAAGCCCATTCATCAGAGTAAGCAGAATTTATCCCAGGGATTCAAGAATGATTCAACATATGCAAATCAATCAATTTGATACATCATGTCAACAGAATGAAGGACAAAAATCATATGATCATTTCAACTGATGCTGAAAAAGCATTTGATAGAATTCAACCTCCCTTGAGGATAAAAACCCTCAAAAAACTGGGTATAGAATGAACATACCCCAACATAATAAAAGCTATATACATCAGACTCATAGCTAGTATCATACTGAAAGAGGAAAAACTGAAAGCCTTTCTGCTAAGACTGGGAACACAACAAGGATGCCCACTTTCACCATTGTTATTCAACACAGTACTGGAAATCCTGGCTATGGCAATCAGAAAAAGAAATCAATAAAGGGCATTGGCAAGACTGAATCAGAAAGAATAGAAATCCCTGAACAGACCAATAATAAGCTCTGAAACTGAGACAAAAATAAACAGCTTACCAAAAGAAAAAAAAAAAAAAAAAGCCCAGGACCAGATGGATTCACAGCTGATTTCTACCAGATGTACAAAGAGATGTACCATTCCTACTGAAACTATTCCATAAAATGCGGAGGAGGGACTCATCCCTAACTCATTCTATGAGACCAGCACGATCCTGATACCAAAACCTGGCAGAGAAACAACAGCAAAATGATTTCAGGCCAATATCCCTGATGAGTACTGATGCATAAATCCTCAACAAAACACTGCAAATCTAATCCAGCAGCACTTCAAAAAGATTATCTACCATGATCAAGTATGCTTTATATCTTGGATGCAAGACTGGTTCAACATACACAAGTCAATAAATGTGATTCATCACATAAACAGACGTAAATATTCTGGTAAACCACATGATTACCTCAATAGATTCAGAAAAGGCTTTTGATAAAATTCAACATCCCTTTTTGTTAAAAATTCCCAACAAACTACTTACTGGAAAAACACACCTGCAAGTCATAAGAGCCATCTATGACAAACTCACAGTCAACATCATACTGAATGTGCAGAAGTTGGAAATATTTACCTTAAAAACTGTCATAAAACAAAATGTTCTCTCTTGCCATTCCTATTAAACATAGTATTGGAACTCCTGGCCAGGGCAATTAGGCAAGAGAAAGAAATAAGGGTATTCAAATAGAAAGAGAACACGTCGAAATATTCCTGTTTGCAGAAGATATGATCCTACATCTAGAAAACCCCATTGTCTCAGCCCAAAAACTTAAGATGATAAACAAACCCACCAAACTCTCAGGTTATAAAACTAATGTGCAGAAATCACTCACTAGCATGTCTATACATCAACAACAGTTTGACTGAAAAAAAATACAAAAGATTAATTTTTTTATGCTAGTGAATGAACACACATTCACAACTGCCACAGAAAGGATAAAATATCTAGAAACACAGCTAACTAGGGAGGTGAAAAATCTCTACAAGAAAAACTACAGACCACCGCTAAAGGAAATTAGAGATGATACAAACAAATGGAAAACATTCCATGCTCATGGATAGGAAGAATAAATATTGTAAAAACGGCTATACTGCCCAAGGCAATTTACAGATTCAATGCTTATTCCTATGAAACTATCATTAAGATTCTTCACAGAATGGGAGGAAATGATTTTAAAATTCATGTGAAACCAAAAAAAGAGCCTAAATACCAAATGCAATCCTAAGCAAAAAGAACAAAGCTTAAGGTATTATGCTACCCAACTTCAAATTACACTATAAGGCTACAGTAACCAAAACAGCATGGTGCTGATACAAAAATAAATAAATAAAAGGGACACATAGACCAGTGGAACAAGACCACACACCTGCAACTAGATGATCTTCTACAAACCTGACAAAAACAAGCAATGAGGAAAAGATTCCCTAGTCAACAAAAGGTGCTGGGAGAACTGGCTAGCCATATGCAGAAGATTGAACCTGGACCCCTTCCTTAAACCATAAACAAATATTAATTCAAGATGAATTAAGGACTTAAGTGTAAAACCGAAAAGTATTAAAACCTGGAAGATAACACAGACAATACCATTTGGTACACAGGCAAGAGCAAGGATTTCATAATGATGATGCCAAAAGCAGTTGCAACAAAAGCAAAAATTGACAAATGGGATCTAATTAAACTAAAAGTTCTGCATGCTAAAATAAAGAACTATGTTCTTCATAGAAACAACTATGTTGTCAGTATCAACATAGTAAAGAAACAACCTACAGAATGGGAGAAAATTTTTACAAACTATGCATCTCACAAAGGTCTAATACCCAGAATCTATAAGTACTTCAACAAATTTACAAGAAGAAAACAACCCCATTAAAAAGTGGGCAGGGACATGAACAGTCACTTTTCAAAAGAAGACATACATGTGTCCAACAATCAGATGAAAAAAACCACCACTGATCATTAGAAAAATGCAAATCAAAACCACAATGAGATACCATCTCACACCAGTCAGAATGGCTGTTATTGAAAAGTCCAAAAATAACGGATGCTGGTGAGGTTGTAGAGAAAAAGGAACACTTTTACACTATTGGCGGGAGTATAAATTAGTCAACCATTGTGGAAGAGAATGTGGAAATTCTTCAAAGGCCTAAAGACAGAAGTATCATTTGACCCAGCAATCCCATTATTGCATATATACCCAAAGGAATATAAATTGTTCTATTATAAAGACACGTGAACATGTATATTCACTGCAGCACTGTTATCAATAGCAAAGACATGCAATCAACCTAAATGCCCATTGATAACAGACCAGATAAAGAAAATGTGGTACCTGTACACCATAGAATACTATTCAGCCATAAAAAAAGAATGAGATCATGTCCTTTGCAGCAACATAGATGGAGCTAGAGGTCATTTTCCTTAGCAAACTAAGCAACAACAGAAAATCAAATGCCACATGTTCTCACTTATAAGTCGGAGCTAAATAATGAGAACACATGGACACATAAAGGGGAACAACATGCACTGGGGTCTATTGGAGGGTAGAGAGTAGAAAGAGAGAGAGAATCATGAAAAATAACTAATGGGTACTAGGCTCAATACCTTGGTGACAAAATAACCTGTACAACAAAGCCCCATGTCACAAATTTACCTATGTAACAAATCTGCACATGTACCTCTGAATAGATGAGGGGGTAATGGAAGCAGCAAACCATCATTGCACATACATACCTATGTAACAAACCTGCACATTCTGCACATGTACCCCATAGCTTAAAGTATAATAATAAAAATTAAATTAAACTGAATTTTAAAATAAAATTAAATTAAAATTTTTAAAAAGAAAGAAAGGGCATCCAAATGGAAGAAGTCAAATTATTCTTCTTTGCAGTTGATATGATCTTATATTTAGGAAAACCTAGACTCCACAAAAAACTATTAGAACTGATAAATTCAATAAGTTGCAAGATACAAAAAATAGACAATAATTTGTAGCAAATCTATATGTGTACAGCAAACAATCTGAAAAAGAAATCAGGAAAGTAATTCCTGATTTATAATTGCTATAAGTAAAATATTTAGGAATTAACCAAAGAATTGAAAGATCTTGACAATGAAAATTATAAAACACAGATGTAAGAAATTGAAGAAGACAAAAAAAGGAATAGATTGGAAAAGTCAATTTTGTTAAAATGTCCATACTATCCAAAATAATCTACAGATTTAATGCTATCCCTATAAAATTACCAATGACATTCTTCACAGAAATAGAAAATAACTATCCTAACATTTATATAGAACCACAACAGACCCCAAATAGCCAAAGGCATCCGAAGCAAAAAGAACAAAACTGGAAGAATCACATTACCTAACTTTAAATTATACTACAGAGCTATAGTAACCAAAACAAAATGATGCTGGCATAAAAACAGACACATAGATCAGTGGAACAGAATAGAAAACCCAGAGATAAATCCATGCATCTATACTGAACTCATTTTTGACAAAGGTGCCAAGAATGTACATTGGGGAAAGGAAAGTCTCTTCAATAAATGGTGTTGGGAAAACTGGATATCCATATGCAATGGAATGAAACTACACCACTCTCCCACCACATAAAAAATCAAGTCAAAGTGGATTAACGACTTAAATCTAGGACCTCAAAGTATAAAACCACTGAAAGCAAACGTTGGAGAAACTCTGAAGGACATTGTACTGGGCAAAGATTTCTTGAGTAATACTCCATAAGCAAAGGCAATCAAAACAAAAATAGACAAATGAGATCACATCAAGGTAAAAATTTCTGCACAGCAAAGGAAACAATTGACAAAATGAAGAGATGACCTACAGAATTAGAAAAAAATATTTGGAAACTACTAATCTGATAAAGAATTAATAATCAGAATATATAAGGAGGTAAAACAACTTTATAGGGAAAAAACTAATAATCTAGTTGAAAAAATGGGTGAAAGATCTAAATAAACATTTCTCAAAAGAGGACACAAATGGCAAACAGGTATATAAAAAAGGTGCTCAACATCACTGATCATTGTAGAAATGCAAGTAAAAACTACAGTGAGATATCATCTCACCCCAGTTAAAATGGCTTTTTATCCAAGCCAGGCAATAACAAATACTGGTGAGAATGTGGAGAAATAGGAACCCTCATACACTGTTGGTGGAAAGTAAACTGGTGAAACTACTATGCAAACCAGTTTGGAGTCTTCTGAGAAAAAAAAAAGAGCTACCATATGATCCAGGAATCCCACTCCTAAGTATATACAGAAAAAAAAGGAAATCAGTATATTAAAAAGATTTCTGCTCTCCCATGTTTAGTGCAGCTCTATTCAAAATAGCCAAGATTTGGAAGCAACCTAAGTGTTCATCAACAAATGAATGGAGAGAGAAAATTTGGTACATACACACAATGGGGTATTATTCAGCCATAAATAATGAAATCCTGTCATTTGTAACAACATGGATGAACCTGGAGGGCATTATGTTAAGTGAAGTAAGCCAGGCACAGAAAGACAAACATCACATGTTCTCACTTATTTTGGGAAGCTAAAAATTAAATCTATTGAGCTCATAGAGACAGAGAACAGAAGGATGGCTATCGGAGGCAAAAATTAAAACTGTTAAACTCATGAAGATGGAGAGTAGAAGGATGGTATGAGAGGCTTGGAAAAGTAGTGGGGGGCAGGAGTGGTAAGCGTGGGTGTCTAAGGGGTACAAAAAATAGTTTGAAAGAATAAG
Source organism: Cebus imitator (assembly GCF_001604975.1). Lineage (NCBI taxonomy): Eukaryota > Metazoa > Chordata > Mammalia > Primates > Cebidae > Cebus > Cebus imitator. The sequence continues at coordinate 2,343,197 of NW_016107526.1, forward strand.
ACATAGTAATTGCTAGGACAGCAGGGTGACTATAGTCAATAATAATTTCATCAAACTTTAAAACAACTAAAAGAATATAATCAGATTGTTTGTATCATAAAGGATTAATGCTTGAGGTGATGGATACCCCATTTGCCCTGAAGTAATGCTATGCATTGCATGCCTGCAACAATATATCTCCTGTAATCCATAAATATATAAACCTAGTATATACCCACAAAAATTAAAAAAATTTTAAAAACAGGCTATTTTAAAATACATACTAAGAGGAGAAAAAAGAATAAACAATAAAAAGGAAATGAAAAGGCTAGGTGAGGTAGCTCATGCCTGTAATCCCAGCACATTGGGAGGCTGAGGCAGGTGGAACACTTAAGCCCAGGAGTTTGAGACCTGCCTGGGCAACATGGTAAAACTCTGTCTCTACAAAAAATACAAAAATTATCTGAGTATGGTGGTATATGCCTGTAGTCCCAGGTACTCGGGATGATGAGGCAAGAGAATCGCTTGAGCCCAAGTGACAGAGGTGGTAGTGAGCCAAGATCATGCCACTGCACTCAAGCCTGGACAACAGAATGAGACTAAGTCTGAAAAACAAAACAAAACAAAAAGAGCTGGCAAGATGGCCAAATAGGACAGCTCTGGTGTGCAGCTACTAGCGAGAGTGACACAGAAGGCAGGTGATCTCTACATTTCCAACTCAGGTACCTGGTTCATCTCATTGGGACTGGTTAGACAGTGGCTACCATCTAAGGAGGGTGAGCTGAAGCAGGATGAGGCTTTGTTTCACCCAGGAAGCACAAGAGGTCGTGGAACTCCCTCTCCTAGCCAAGAGAAGCCATTAGGGACTTTTCCCAGCACTTTGGCATGCTGGCTCAGATACTGCACTTTTCCCCCAGTCTTCACAACCCATAGACAAGGAGATGCCCTCCAGTGCCTACAACACCAATGCCCCAGGTTTCCAGCACAAAACTGGGTGGCTGTTTGGGAAGACACGGAGCTAGCCACAGCAGTTTTGTTTTGTTTTGTTTTGTTTCCATGCTCCAGTGGCACCTGGAGTATCAGTAAGAACCACTCATTACCTTAAAAATGGGGGCTGAAGCCAGGGAGCCAAGTGGTCTGGCTCAGTGGATCCCACCCCCACAAAGAACAGTAAGCTAAGATCCAATTGCTTGAAATTCTCACAGCCAGCAAAGCAGTCAGAGCTCGACCTGGGACATTTGAACTCAGTGGGGGCAGGGGCGTCCACCATTGCTGAGGCTTGGGTAGGCAGTTTTAACCTCGCCTGTATGAATAAAGTCACCAGGAAGTTTACGCAGCAACTGGGCGGAGCCCATGGCAGCTCAGTAAGGCCTTTGCAGGAAGACTGTTTCACTAGATTCCCTCTTCACTGGGCAGGGCATTTCTGAAAAAAAGCAGCACCACATCAAGGTCTTATAAATAAAGCCTCCACCTTCCTGGGACAGAGCACCTGGGAAAAGGGACAGTTATGAGTACAGCTTCAACAGACTTAAATGTACCTGCCTTGCAACTCTGAAGGGAGAAGGGAATCTCCCAGCAGAGCATTTGCGCTCTGATAAAGGACAGACTGCCTCCTCAAGTTGCTCCCTGATCCCCATGCATCTAGACTGGGAGACACCTCCCAGCAGGGCCTGAAAGTCACCTCATACAGGAGAGCTCTGACTGGCAGCTGGCAGGTACTCTTCTGGAATGAAGCTACCGGAGGAAGGAAAAGGCAGCAATCTTTGCTGTTCTGCAGCTCCCCCTGGTGATTCCCAGGAAATCACTGTCTGACGTGGACCTCCAACAAACTCCAGCGGACCTGTGCAGAGGGGCCTGACTGTTAGAAGGAAAACTAACAAACACAAAGAAATAGTTTCAACATCAACAGAAAAGACATCCACTCAAGAGACCCCATCCAAAGGTCACCAACTTCAAAGACCAAAGGTAAATAAATCCACAAAGATGGGGAAAAAAACAGCACAAAAAGTCTGAAAAGTCCAAAAACCAGAATAATGTCCTATCTTCCAAGGAATCACAACTATTCACCAGCAAAGGAACAAAACTGGATAGACAACAAGATTGACAAATTGACAGAAGTAGGCTTCAGAAGGTGGGTAATAAAAAACTTCTCTGTGCTAAAGGAACATGTTCTAACCCAATGCAAGGAAGGTAAGAACCTTGAAAAAAAGGTTAGCTAAATTGCTAACTAGAATAACCAGCATAGAGAAGAACATAAATGACTAGATGGAGCTGAAAAGCACAGCACAAGAACTTTTTGAAATATACACAAGTTTCTATAGCTGAATTGATCAAGCAGAAGAAAGGATATCAGAGATTAAAGATCAATTCAATGAAATAAAGTGAGAAGGCAAGACTAGAAAAAAGAGTAAAAAGAGATGAATAAATCCTCCAAGAAATATGGGATTATGTGAAAAGACCAAATCTATGTTTGATCGGTGTGCCTAAAAGTGACGGGGAGAATGAAACCAAGATGGAAAACACTCTTCAGGATATCATGCAGGAGAAGTTCCCCAACCTAGCAAGGCAGGCCAACATTCAAATTCAGGAAATACAGAGAACACCACAAAGATACTCCTTGAGAAGAGCAACCCTAAGACATATAATCATCAGATTCACCAAGGTTGAAATGAAGGAAAAACTACTAAGGGAAGCCAGAGAGAAAGGTCCAGTTACCCACAAAGGAAAGCCCAACAGACTCATAGCAGATCTCTCAGCAGAAACCCTACAGCCAGAAGAGAGTGGGGGCCAATATTCAATATCCTTAAAGAAAAGAATTTTCAATGCAGAATTTCACATCCAGCCAAACTGAGCTTCATAAGCAAAGAATAAATAAAAACCTTTACAAACAAGGAAATGCTGAGAGATTTTGTCACCGCCAGGCCTGCCTTACAAGAGCTCCTAAAGGAAGCACTAAACATGGAAAGGATCAACCAGTACCAGCCTCTGCAAAAACAAACCAATTGTAAAGACCATCAACACTATGAAGAAACTGCATCAACTAATGAGCAAAACAATCAGCTAGCATCAAAATGGCAGGATCAAATTCACACAAGAAATAACTAAGATCAGAGCAGCACTGAAGCAGATAGACACACACACACACACACACACACACACACAGCCAAAAATCAATGAGTCCAGGAGCTGGTTTTCTGAAAAGATCAACAAAATAGATATACTGTTAGCCAGACTAATAAATAACAAAAGAGAGAAGAATCAAATAGATGCAATAAAAAATGATAAATGGGATATCACCACCAATGCCACAGAAATACAAACTACCATCAAAGAATACTATCAACACCTCTATGCAAATAAACCAGTAAATCTAGAAGAAATGAATAAAGTCCCAGACACTTACAGCCTCCCAAGACTAAACCAGGAAGAAGTCAAATCCCTGAATACACCAATAACAAGGTCTGAAATTGAGACAGAAATTAATAGCCTCCCAACCAAAAACAAGTCCAGGACCAGATAGTTTTACAGCCGAATTCTGCCAGAGGTACAAAGAGGAGCTGGTATCATTTCTTCTGAAACTATTCCAAACAATATAAAAAGAGGAAATCCTCTCTAACTAATTTTATGAGGCCATTATCATCCTGATACCAAAATTGGGCAGAGACAAAACTAAAAAAGAAAATTTCAGGCCAATATCCATGATGAACATTGATGTGAAAACCCTCAATAAAAACTGGCAAATTGAATCCAATAGCACATCAAGAAGCTTCTCCATCACAATCAAGTTGGCTTCATCCCTGGGATGCAAGGCTGGTTCAACATACACAAATCAATAAATGTAATTGAGCACATAAACAGAACCAAAGACAAAAATCACATGATTATCTCAATAGATGCAGAGAAGGCCTTTGACAAAATTCAACAGCCTTTTATGCTAAAAGTTCTCAATAAACTAGATATCAATGGAAAATATCTCAAAATAATAAGAGCCATTATGAGAAACCCACAGACAATATCATACTGAATGGGCAAAAACTGGAAGCATTCCCTTTGAAACTGGCACAGACAAGATGCTTTCTCTCACCACTCCTATTCAACATAGTATTGGAAGTTCTGTGCAGGGCAATCAGGTAAGAAAAAGAAACAAAGAGTATTTAATTAGAAAAAGAGGAAGTCAAATTGTCTCTATTTGGAGAAGACATGATTTCGTATTTAGAAGACCCCATCGATTCAGCCCAAAATCTCCTTAAGGTAATAAGCAACTTCAGCAAAGTCTCAGGATACAAAATCAATGTGCAAATATCACAAGCATTCCCATACACCAATGACAGATAAACAGTCAAATCATGAGTGAACTCCCATTCACAATTGCTACAATAAGAATTAAATACCTAGGAATGTAACTAACAAGGAATGTAATGGACCTCTTCAAGGAGAACTACAAACCACTGCTCAAGGAAATAAGAGAGGACACAAACAGATGGAAAAACATTCCACGCTCATGGTTAAGAAGAATCATATTGTGAAAATGGCTTTATTGCCCAAAGTAATTTGTAGATTCAATGCTATCCTCATCAAACTACCGTTAACTTTCTTCACAGAATTGGATAAAACCAACTTATACTTCATATGGAACCAAAATAGAGCCCACATAGCCAAGACAATCCTAAGCAAAAAAAAAACAAAAAAACCCACAACTGAAGGAATCAGACTACCTGACTTCAAACTATACTACAAGGCTACAGTAATCAAAACAGCATAGTACTGGTACCAAAAGAGAGATATAGACCAATGGAACAGAACAGAGGCCTCAGAAGTAATGTCACAAATCTACAACAATCTCATCTTTGACAAACCTGACAAAAACAAGCAATGAGGAAAGGATTCCCTGTTTAAAAAATGGTGTCAGTAAAACTGGCTAGTCATATGCAGAAAGCTGAAACTGAATCGCTTCCATGCACCTTATACAAAAATTAACTCCAGATGAATTAAATATTTAAACATAAGACCTAACACCATAAAAACCCTAGAAGAAAACCTCGGCAGTACCACTCAGTACATAGGCATGGGCAAATAATACATTACTAAAACACCAAAAACAATGGCAACAAAAGCCAAAATGGGATCTAATTAAACTAAAAAGCTTCTGCACAGCCAAAGAAACTATCATTAGTATGAACCAGCAACCAACAGAATGGGAAAAAATTTTTGCAATCTACCCATCTGAAAAGGGCTAATAACCAGATTCTACAAAGAACTTAAACAAATTTACAAGGAAAAAAAAAGGCAACCCTATCAAAAAGTGGGCAAAGGATATGAACAGACGCTTCTCAGAAGAAGACATTAATGCAGCCAACAAACATGAAAAAAAGCTCATCATCATTGCTCATTAGAGAAATGCAAATCAAAATTACATTGAAATATTGTCTCATGCCAGTTAGAATGGCAATCATTAAAAAACTAGGAGATAGGTGCTGGAGAGAATGTGGAGAAATAGGAACACTTTTACACTGTTGGTGGGAGTGTAAATTAGTTCAACCATTGTGGAAGACAGTGTGGCAATTTCTCAAGGATCTAGAACTAGAAATACCATTTATCCCAGCAATCCTTTTAGTAAGTATATACCCAAAGGATTATAATCATTCTATTATAAAGACACATGCACATGTGTGTTTATTGTGACACTGTTCACAATAGCAAAGACTTGGAACCAACCCAAATGCCCATCAATAATAGACTAGATAAGGAAAATGTGGCACATACACACCATGGAATACTGTGCAGCCATCAAAAAGGATGAGTTCATGTCCTTTGCAGGGATGTGGATAAAGCTGGAAACCATCATTCTCAGCAAACTGACACAAGAACAGAAAACCAAACACCAAATGTGCTCATTCATAAATGGGTGTTGAAAAATGAGAACTCCTGGACACAGGGAGGGAAACATCACTGGGGCCTGTTGGGGGGTGGGTGGCTGGGGGGGGGGTTAGCAGGAGGTAGAGCGATAAGGGAGGGATAGCATTAAGAGAAATATCTAATGTAGATGATGGGTTGATGGATGCAGCAAACCACCAAGGCAGGTGTATACCTACGTAACAAACATGCACATTCTACACAAGTACTCTAGAAATTAAAGTATAATAATTTTAAAAAAGAACAATAAGCCTACATAATATAGAAAATTACCTCAAAATACCAAATCTAAGAATTACTGGTGTTCAAGAGGGAGTTGAGCAAGACTAATGGGTAGAAAGCTTATTCAAAGTAGTAATAACAGAAATCTTTCCAAAACTTGAAGAAGATTTAAATATCCAGGTATAGGATGATAAGAGGACACCAAACAAATTTGACACAAATAAGCTTATATGAAGGCATAAAATCACATTCTCAAAAGTCAATGAAAAAGAGAGGATTCTACAAACAGCATGAGAAAAGAAGCAAATAACATAAAGGAGCTCCAATTTGTCTGGCAACAGTCTTCTTGATGCAAACCATACAAGCCAGGAAAAAGTGGACAACATTTTCAAGGTACTAAAAGAGAGAAAACTAGCATCTAACAATAGTCTATCCTGCAATGCTATCATTCAAATATGAAGGAGAAATAGTCATTCCCATATAAACAAAAGCCGAGAGAATTCACCACCACCACCAAATCAATCTTACCAGAAATGATAAGTTTTTCAATCTGAAGGAAAAAACACTAAATGCAAAAAAAAAGTGAACATACAAACCCACTAATAAAAGTAAGTACATGAAGAAATATACAATAATACTGTAGCTGGGATTTACAATCCATTTATAATTCTAGTATAAAGTCCAAAAGAATAATTACCAAAAACAATAACAGCTACAGCAGCTTGTTAAGAGATAGATTAAAAACATGTAAAGTGAGACAACATAAAGTCAAGTATTGGAGGGTGATGAAGTTAAAGCGAAAAGATTTTTCCCCCTTTTTCTGTTTGCTTCTATTTCTTCATTATGATCTATGATGTCATCTCTTTAAACTAACTTCTTATAAGATGTTTCTGTAAGCCTCATGGTAACCACAATGCAAACATCTACAATAGCTTCAATAAAAATACAAGGCAATTATTTAAAATTTACTACCAGAGAAAATCACTTAACTACAAATGATGACAGTAAGAAAGGAAGAGAGGAAACAAGAAGTTACAAGACAACCAGAAACCAAGCCACAAAATCACAGTAATGAGTCCTTATCAGTAGTAACAATGAATATAAATGGACTCAATTCTTCAATTAAAATGCATAGAGTGACTGAATGGAAAAAGGAACAAGACCCAAGTATATGCTGTCTACAAGAAACCCACTTCATCTATAAAGACACAAACAGAGTGAAAGTGAAGGACTGGATAAAGTTATTTCACGCAACTGGAAACCAGAAAAAAAAAAAAGAAAAAGAAAAAGAAAGCTCAGGAATACTTATATCAGATAAAAATAGACTACAAATCAGACTATAAAAGAGACAAGGAAGGTCTCCATATAAAAATGAAGGGGAAATTCAGTGAGATGATATAAAAATGACAAGTATCTATGCACCCAACAATAGAGCTACAAAATATATAAAGCAAATGTAAGTATATCTAAAGGGAGAGATAGACTGCAATGTAATAATAGTAGAAGATCTTATCAGGCCACTCTTAGTAATGAACAGAACACCCAGAACAAAAATCGACAAAGAAACATTGCTATTAAACTATACATTAGACCAAATAGGCCTAATTGACATTTACAGGACATTTCACCCAAGCATTGCAGAACACACATTCTTTTCATCACTACATGTAACATTCTCCAAAATACACCGTATCTTAGGCCACCAAACAAGTCTCAACAAATTCAAAAAGGTAGTAATGACATCATTTATCTTTTCTGACATTAATGAAAGAAACTGGACATTAATAACAAGAGGAACCTCAAAAATACACAAACCCTTGGAAATTAAACATGCTCCTGAATAACCAATGTGTCAATGAAGAAATTAAGAAGAAAATTTAGGCTGGGTGTGGTGGCTCACGCCTATAATCCCAGCACTTTGGGAGGCTGAGGAGAGTGGATCATGAGGTCAAGAAATCGAGACCATCCTGACCAAAATGGCGAAACCCTGTCTTTACTAAAAAATACAAAAAAATTAACCAGGCATGGGGGTGCACTCCTGTAGTCTCAGCTACTCAGGAGGCTGAGGCAGGAGAATAACTTGAATCAGGAGTCAGAGATTGCAGTGAGCTGTGATTGCACCACTGCACTCCAGCCTGATGTCAGAGTGAGATTCCATCTCAAAAAATAAAAATAAATAAAAAGAATAAAATGTAAACATTTATTGAAACAAATGAAAATTGAAATATAATACATGAAAATCTATGGGATACAGCAAAAGCAGCACTAAGGAGGCTGTATATAGCAATAAACACTGACATCAAAAAACAGAAAGACTTTCAAATAAACAACCCAACAATTCATCACAAGAAAGTGAAAAATCAAGAAAAAAAACAACTGCAAAATCAGTAGAAAGAAATAAAGAAATAATAAAGATTAGAGCAGAAATAAATGACACTATGATCTGAAAAAATATAGAAGGTCAACAAGATGAAAAGTTGGTTTTTAACAAAAGATAAGCAAAATGAACAAACTTGTAACTGGACTAATATCAACAACAAAAATATGGGAAGGGGTCAAATCAGTAAAATTGTAAACAACAAAAAAATTGAGACATAATTGAGAACACAGAAATACAAAGAATCCTTAGGGGTTATTATGAACAACTATATTTCAGCAAATTGGAAAACCTAGAAGAAATGGATACATTCTGAGACATTCACAACCTACCAAAACTGAACCATGAAGCAATAACCTCAACAAACCAATAAAATGTAACAAGATGAGGCCCTAATAAAAAGTCTTCCAACAAAGAAAATCCCAGAACCTGACAGCTTCACTGAAAATTCTACCAAACATTTAAAGAAAAACTAATGAGGAGGGATCCAAGATGGCCAAATAGGAGCAGCTCGGGATTGCAGCTCCCATTGAAAGCATGGAAGGTGAGTGGATGCTGCATTTTCAGATGGATTTTTATTGCCCACAGACCAGGAGATTCCCAGGTGGAGGAACCCCATGGGGCACCAGTGCGGCTGGTTTGGCCTGCATGGCTGTTTTCACCAGCACAGCTGTTTTGCTGGCGCCCCAGTGCAGCAGTTCTCCATACAAAATACACGGGTCCAGGCACCATTTTAGTTGGTGACTGGAGCTCCAGGAAGGCAGAGTCACCCATTCATCTGAATAAAAAGGGGAATGAAACAGGGAGCCAGGCCAGGAGATTCCCAGGCAAAAAAGTGCCACGAATCTCAGCGTCACTGTTTCAGCCAGCACAGTGGGTCACTGCAAAGGAAATCACACAGATTCTGGCACCTTTTCAACAGGTGACTGGAACACCTGGGAGACAGTCGTCCATTCAACTAAAAACAAAAAAAGGCTCTGAGGCAGGGAGCCAGGTGATCAGGCTCAGTTGGTCCCAACACCACAAAAAACAGCAATCAGAAATGCTCTGGATTGAGAGTTTCACAGCAAGCACAACGGAACCCAGGACAGTCCAGCTCTGTGGGGGAGGGGTGTCCACCATTACTGAGGTAGTCCACCACTACGGAGGTAGTTTGCCATTGCTGAGGTAGCCCGCCATTGCTGAGGCAGCCCAACATTACAGAGTTCATGATTATAGAGGTGGACCACCATTGCTGAGGCAGTTCTAACTATACTCGTAAAAACAGGACTGCAGGGAAGTTCCCACATCAGCTGGGCAGAGCCCACAGCAGCTTAGCAAAGCCTCTGCAGGCAGACAGAGACTAGGCTGCCTCCTCTCTGGGCAGGGCAGGCCTGAAAAAAGGCAGAAGCACAACAGAAACTCATAAATAAAGCCCTAACTCCCCAGGACAGAGCACCTGGGGAAAACAAAAAGGCAGGGGATTTATGAGTTCTGCTGCAACAGACTTAAACGTACCTGCCCAACAGCTCTGAATGAACAATGGAGCTCACAGCTCAGCACTTGAGGTCCTATAAAGGACATACTGTCTCCTCAGGCAGCTGCCTGACTCCCATATATCCAAAGAGTCACTTCATAAAGGAGAGCTCAGACTGACATCTGGCAGGTATCCTTCTGGGGCAAAGATAGAAGAAGAAACTGGCAGCAACCCTTACTGTTCTGCAGCTGCTGCAGGTGATCCCAGGTAAGCAGGGCCTGGAGTGGGCCTCAGCAGTCCTATAGGAGAAGGGCCAGACTGGTAGAAGGAAAACTAAGAAACAGAAAGAAATAACTTCATCATCAACAAACTGGAGGTCCACTCAGAGACCCAATCTGAAAGTCAACAACTACAAAGACGACAGTTGGATAAATCCACAAAGATGCAAAGAAACCAGCACAAAAAGGATGAAAACACCCAAAACGAGAATGCCTCTCCTCCTACAAGGGATCATAACTCCTCACCAGCAAGGGAACAAAGCTGGATGGAGAATGAGCGTAATGAATTCACACAATCAGGTTTCAGAAGGTGGGTAATAAGGAACTTCTGTGAGCTAAAAGAACATGTTCTAACCCAATGCAAAGAAACCAAGAACCTTGTAAAAAGATTTGATGAAAGGCTAACAAGAATAAACCACCTAGAGAGGAATATAAGTGAATTGATGGAGCTGAAAAACACAACATGAGAACTTCGCGAAGCATACACAAGTTTCAACAGCCAAATTGACCAAGCAGAAGAAAGGATATCAGAGGTCGAAGATCAACTCAGTAAAATAAAACAAGAAGGCAAGATTAGAGAAAAAAGGGTGAAAAGGAATGAACAATGTCTCCAAGAAATATGGAACTCTGTGAAAACACGTAATCCAAGTTTGATAGGTGTACGTGAATGTGACGGAGAGAATGAATCCAAGCTGGAAAATACTCTTCAGGATATTATCAAGGAAAACTTCTCCAACCTAGCAAGGCAGGCCAGTATTCAAGTCTAGGAAATACAGAGAACATTACAAAGATATTCCTCAAGAAGAGCAACTCCAAGGTACATAATCATCAGATTCACCAGGGTTGAAATGAAGAAAAAAATGCTAAGGTCAGCCAGAGAGAAAGGTCGGGTTATACACAAAGGGAAGCCCATCAGAATCACAGCAGACCTCTCAGCAGAAACCCTACAGGCCAGAAGAGAGTGGGGGCCAATATTCAACATCTTTAAAGAAAAGAACTTTCAACCCAGAATTTCATATCCAGTCAAAGTAAGCTGGATATGAAAATCCTTTGAGAACAAGCAAGTACTCAGAGATTTCATCACCACCAGGCCTGCTTTACAAGAGCTCCTGAAACAAGCACTAAACATAGAAAGGAACAACCAGTACCAGCCACTCCAAAAACATACCAAATGGTAAAGAGCATCAACACAATGAGGAAACTGCATCAACTAATGGGCAAAACAGCCAGCTAGCATCAAAATGGCACAATCAGATTCACACATAACAATATTAACCCTAAATGTAAAAGGGCTAAATGCCCCCAATCAAAAGACACAGGCTGGCAAATTGGATAAAAAGCCAAAACCTGTCAGTGCGCTGTATCCAGGAAACCCATCTCACATGCAAGGATACACAAAGGCTCAAAATAAAGGGATGGAGGAAGATTTACCAAGTAAATGGACAGCAAAAAAAAAGCAGGAGTTGCAATTCTCATCTCAGAAAAAATAGACTTTAAACCAACAAATATCAAAAGAGAAAAGAAGGACATTACATAATGGTAAAAGGATCAATGCAACAAGAAGAGCTAATGATCCTAAATATATACGCACCCAATACAGAAGCAACCAGATACATAAGGCAAGTTCTTAATGACTTACAAAGTCACTTAGACTCTCACAGAATAACAGTGGGAGACTTTAACACCCATTGTCAATATTAGACAGGTCCACGAGACAGAAAATTAACAAGGATATCCAGGACTTGAACTCAGACCTGGAACAAGCAAACCTAATAGACATTTACAGAACTCTTCACCCCAAATCCACAGAATATACATTCTTCTCAGCACCACATCACACCTACTCTAAAATTGACCACATAATTGGAAGTAAACCACTCCTCAGCAAATGCAAAAGAACGGAAATCATAACCAACAGTCTCTCAGACCACAGTGCAATCAAGTTAGAACTCAGAATTCAGAAACTAACTCAGAACCGCACAGCTTTATGGAAACTGAAGAATGGGCTCTTGAGTGTTGATTGGATAAACAATGAAATGAAGGCAGAAATAAAGATGTTCTTCAAAACCAACAAGAACGAAGACGCAGCGTCCCAGAATCTCTGGGACACATTTAAAGCAGTCTCTAGGGAAAAATATATAGCAATAAATGCCAACATGAGAAGCAAGGAGAGATCTAAAATCAACACTCTATAATCAAAATTGAAAGATCTAGAGGAGCAAGATCAAAAAAAGTCAAAACCTAGCAGAAGACAAGAAATAACTAAGATCAAAGTGGAACTGAAGGAGATAGAGACACAAAAAAACCCTTCAAAAAAAATCAATAAATGCAGGAGCTAGTTTTTCAGAAAGATCAACAAAATAGACAGACCACTAGCTAGATTAATAAAAAATAAAAGTGAGAAGAATCAAATAGATGCAATAAAAAGCGATAAAGTGGTTATCACCACAGATTCCACAGAAATACAAACCATCATCAGAGATTATTACAAACAACTCTATGCACATAAACTAGTAAACTTGGAAGAAATGGATAAATTCCTGGACACTTGCCACCTCCCAAGCCTAAACCAGAAAGAAGTCAAAACCCTGAACAGACCCATAACAAGGTCTGAAGTTGGGGCAGCAATTAAGAGCCTACCACCCAAAAAAAGTCCAGGTCCAGAGGGGTTCACAGCAGAATTCTACCAGACATACAAAGAGGAGCTGGTACCATTCCTTCTGAAACTATTCTAAACTATCCAAAAAGAGGAAATCCTTCCCAAATCATTTTATGAGACCAAAATCATCCTGATACCAAAACCTGGCAGTGACTCAACAAGGAAAAAAAAACTTCAGGCCAATATCCATGATGAAAATAGCAAAAATCTTCAATAAAATACTGGCAAACCAATTGCAACAGCACATCAAAAAGCTTATCCACCATGATCAAGTAGGCTTCATCCCTGGGATGCAAGGCTGGTTCAACATACGCAAATCTATAAGCATAATTCACCACATAAACAGAACCAAAGACAAAAACCACATGATTATCTCAATTGATGCAGAGAAGGCCTTTGACAAAATTCAACAGCCCTTTATGCTAAAAGCCCTCAATAAACTAGGTATTGATGGAATGTATCTCAAAATAATAAAAGCTGTTTACAACAAACCAACAGCCAATATCATACTGAATGGGCAAAAACTGGAAGCATTTTCTTTGAAATCTGGCACTAGACAAGAATGCTCTCTCTCACCACTCCTATTCAATATAGTATTGGAAGTCCTAGCCAGAGCAATCAGGCAAGAAAAAGAAATAAAATATATTCAAATAGGAAAGGAGGAAGTCAAATTGTCTCTATTTGCAGACGACATGATTGTATATCTAGAAGACCCCATCGTCTCAACCCAAAATCTGCTGAAACTGATAAGCAACTTCAGCAAAGTCTCAGGATACAAAATCAATGCGCAAAAATCACTTGCATTCCTATACACCAATAACAGACTTAAAGAGAGCCAAATCAAGAACGAACTGCCATTCTTAATTGCTACAAAGAGAATAAAGTACCTAGGAATACAACTAACAAGAAATGCAAAGGGCCTCTTCAAGGAGAACTACAAGCCACTGCTCAACGAAATAAGAGAAGACACAAACAGATGGAGAAACATTCCATGTTCATGGTTAGGAAGAATCAATATCGTGAAAATGGCCATACTGCCCAAAGTAATTTACAGATTCAATGCTATCCCCATCAAGCTACCAATGACCTTCTTCACAGAACTGGAAAAAAACACCTTAAACTTCATATGGAACCAAAAGAGAGCCCACATAGCCAAGTCAATTCTAAGCAAAAAGAAGAAAGTGGGAGACATCACACTACCAGACTTCAAACTATGCTACAAGGCTACAGTAATCAAAACAGCATGACACTGGTACCAAAACAGAGATATAGACCAATGCAACAGAACAGAGGTCTCGGAGGCAACACAACACATCTACAGCCATGTGATCTTTGATAAACCTGACAAAAACAAGCAATGGGGAAAGGATTCCCTGTTTAATAAATGGTGTTGGGAAAACTGGCTAGCCATGTGCAGAAAGCAGAAACTGGACCCCTTCCTGACAACTTACACTAAAATTAACACCAGATAGATTAAGGACTTAAATATAAGACCGAACACCATAAAAACCCTAGAGGAAAATCTAGGCAAAACCATTCAGGACATAGGCGTAGGCAAGGACATCACGACCAAAACACCAAAAGCATTGGCAACAAAAGCGAAAATAGACAAATGGGACCTAATCAAACTCCACACTTCTGCACAGCAAAAGAAACAGTCATTAGAGTGAATTGGTAACCAACAGAATGGGAAAAATTTTTTGCAGTCTACCCATCTGACAAAGGACTGATATCCAAAATCTACAAAGAACTAAAACAGATTTACAAGAAAAAAACAAACAAGCCCATTCAAAAGTGGGTGAAGCATATAAACAGACACTTTACAAAAGAAGACATACATGAGGCCAACAGACATATGAAAAATTACTCATCATCCCTGGTCATTAGAGAAATGCAAATCAAAACTACATTGAGATACCATCTCACGCCAGTTAGAGTGGTGATCATTAAAAAATCTGGAGACAACAGATACTGGAGAGGATGTGGAGAAATAGGAACACCTTTACACTGTTGGTGGGAGTGTAAATTAGTTCAACCATTTTGGAAAACAGTGTGGCAATTCCTCAAGGACCTAGAAATTGAAATTCCACTTGACTCAGCAATCTCGTTACTGGGTATATATCCAAAGGATTATAAATCATTCTACTATAAGGACACATGCACATGAATGTTCATTGCAGCACAGTTTACAATAGCAAAGACCTGGAACCAGCCCAAATGCCCATTGATGATAGACTGGACAGGGAAAATGTGGCATATATACACCACGGACTATTATGCAGCCATCAAAAACGATGTGTTTGTGTCCTTTGCAGGGACATGGATGACCTGGAAACCATCATTCTCAGCAAACTGACACAAGAACAGAAAATCAAACACCGCATGTTCTCACTCATAGGGGTGTGTTGAACAATGAGAACACATGGACACAGGGAGAGGAGCATCACACACTGAGGTCTGTTGGGGGGAAACAGGGGAGGGATGAGGGGCCAGGAGTTGGGGAGAGATAGCATGGGGAGAGATAGGTGATGGGGAGGAATGCAGCAAATCACACTGCCATGTGTGTACCTATGCAACAATCTTGCATGTTCTTCACATGTACCCCAAAACCTAAAATGCAATTAAAAAAAAAAAGGAAAAGAAAAACTAACACCAATTCTGCTCACACTCTTAAGAAACATTTTAAAAAGGAAGGGGAAGGAATACCTCCAAACTGACTCCATAAGACCAGCATTACCTTGATAGCAAAACCAGATAAGAGACTCAGTGGGAAAAGAAAACTACCAGCCAATATCACTGATGAATATATATGCAAAAATCCTCAACAAAATACTAGCAAATAAAATTGAACAAAATATTAAAAAGATTATTCATCATAATCAATTGGGATTCATCCCAGAAATGCAAGGATGGACTGACATATGCAAATCAATAAATATGATACATCACATTACCAGAATAAGGAGCAAAAATTGCATGGTCATTTTAACAGGTGCTGAAAAATCATTTGATAATAAATCAACACTGTTTATGATGAAACCTCTCAATCAAACTGGGTATAAAAGGAACATATCTCAAAACAATAAAATCAGCCTACACAAATCAGTAACATTTATATATACCAATTGCAAAAAATTTGCAAAAGGAATCAAGAAGCAATATAATTTACAATAGCTAAAAAGAATTTTTAAAAATTAACAAATAAATTTAACCAAGACAGGAAACTTCTATCCAAAGAAAATTATAAAACACTGATTTTAAAAGTTGAAAAAGAAACAAACAAACAAAAAAAATGGAAAGACATTATATGATCATGAACTGGAAAAATTAATATTTTTAAAATGACCATACTACCTGAAGCAATTTACAGACTCAATTCAATTCCTATCAAAATACCAATGACATTTCTCACACAAATAGAAAGAACCCTAAAATTTATAATGGAGCCACAAAAACCCTGAAAGCAATCCTGAGCAAAAAGAACAGATGGAGGCATTATATTTCCTAACTTCAAAATATACCACACAAAGCTCTAGAAAACAATGTTTTGAAAATTCATTTGGAAATAGAAACTTTTTTTCAAAACACCTAGTGATAATAATGTTTTGTAAAAGCTACTTTGAGAAATATTACCCTAGGTCTCACAACTGTTCAATTATTTGCCAAAAAAGAATATAATACTTAAGCTACTCTATGTAAACTGGATTTTGAATTCTTTCAGTATTTTACTAGAGTTTACCCTAGCTATCCTACACCAACAATGTGTTAAGTTCTTTAAATACAGTACTCCTTCAGGAGCCTGAGGCTCCCAAGCAAATCTAACATTGTAACAATATTTATTTATTTATTTACTTATGTTATTTGCCTTTTTATAACTGACAAATGAAAATTTCATACACTTAACATGTTGAAATATGTATACATTGTGAGATGGCTAAATCAAGCTAATTCACATACGCATAAAAACAAGTCTTAAAGAATTTCAGCGGACTGAAATCATGTCAAGTATCTTTTATGATCACAATGGTATGAAATTATAAATCCATAACAGAAGAAATCTTGGGAAATTCACAGTATGCCAAATTATACAACATGCTCCTAAACAGCCAATGGTCGCAGAACAATTCAAAAGGAAATAAAAAATTTATGACAAACATAGAACCACAACATACTAAAACGTATAGGGTCCAGTGAAAGCAGTCCTTAGAGGGAAATGTATAGTAATAAACTTCTATATCAAAAAGAAATAAAGATCTTAAATAAGCAGTCTAATTCATACCTCAAAGAACTAGAAAAAGAACAGACTAAGCCCAAAGTTAGCAGTTAAGCTACTCAGTTAAGCAAAGATCAGAGAAGAAAAAAATAAAACAGACTACCAAATAATTTTAAAATTCAAAACTATGAAGTTTTTTTAAAATAAACAAAATTGACATATAGTTAGCTAGACTAAGGAGAAAAAGATTCAAAATCAGGAATTAAAGTGGAAATATTGCAACTCATGCCACAGAAATACAAAAAAGAATAATAAACAATTATGAAAAATTATGCAACAAAAATTGTATAATCTAGGATAAATGGATAAATTCCTGCAAACATATAACCTACCAAGACTGAATTGTGAAACAAAACCAGAACAGATCAATAATAAGTAAAAATATTGAATGAATAATAAGTCTCCCAGGACTGCATAGCATCATAGCTGAATTCTACCAAACATTTAGAAAAGGAGAAATCCAAATCCTTCTTGACGTCTTCCAAACAAATTAAGGAAGAGGGAATATTTTTAAACTCCTTTTACAAAGCTCAGATTACACTGATAACAAAGCCAAATAAGGATACTACAAAACAAGACAATTACAAGTCAATATGCCCAATGAACATTGACATAAAATCCTTAGCAACATAACAGCAAACTGAACAATATATTAAAAGAATCATTCACAATGAATAAGTGAGATTTATTCCTGGGATGCAAGAATGATTTAATATTCACAAATTAATAAATATGATTCATTACATTAACAAAATGAAGGATAAAAACCATATGATCATCTCTATAGATGCAGAGAAAGCATCTGACAAAATTCAACATCATCATTTCATGATAAACACTCTCAAAAGAAGAGGTATAGAGGAAATGTACCTCAACACAGTGAAAGCCATATATGATAAACCCATAGCTAACACCATACTCAATGATGAAAAGTCTAAAACTTTTCCTCTAAAATCAGGGACAAGACAAAGATGTCCACATTCACTACTTCTTTTTAACATAGTTTTGGAAGTTCTAAACAGAGCAACTAGACAGAGGAAGACATAAAAGCCATGCTTATAAGAGAGTAAGAAGTGATCTTGTCTCTTTTTGCTAGTGACATGTTTTTATATATAAAAAACCTTTGAGATTTCACCAAAAAACTGTTATAATTGATGAAAGAATAGACTGATCAAAGTTGTAGGATATAAAATCAAAACAAACAAAAATCAGTAGCATTTCTATACACTAATAATGAGATAATTGAAAAGTAAATTACAAAAGAATCTCATTTACAATAGTAACAAAAAAATACTTAGGTATAAATTTAACCAAGAAGGTACAAGACATGTATACTGAAAACCACGAAACATTCATGAAAGAAACTGAAGAAAACAAAAATAGGTGAGATTTATTCTGTGCAAATATAAGTGCAATATATATCCCTTGTTCGTGGATTGGAAGAACTAATATTGTTAAAATGTCTATACTACTCAAAGTGACCTATGGATTCAATGCAATCTCTATCAAAATCCAATGTCATTTTGCACAGAAACAGAAAAAATAATCCATAAATTCATATGGAATCACAAAAGGCCTCAATAGATAAAACAATTTTGAGCAAAAAGAATAAAGCTGGAGGCATCACACTACCTGACTCCAAAGTATATTATAAAACAGTTGTCATCAAAACAGCATGGTGCTGGCATAAAAATAGAAATGTGGACCAATGAGACACAAAAGAGAACCTGGATATAAACACATAAATATATTGTCAATTGATTTTTTGCTAAGACCGCAGGGTCATATAAAACTAAGAGGTTAATCTGATCAGGTCTGCCAAACAGCTTGCTCTGTTTGCTTTTGGTCACTTGTTTTTTGTTATTTTATTTTTCCAAAAGCTGAAGGCCACAGTTGCTAAAAGTCACATTACTGAATACTGAAACAACTTTCACTGGCTACCTTATAATAACATTTATGTCACCTTGGTAATAGCTGCTTCAGTTAGTTTTCAGGAACTTCGGGTAGCTCCTGTCCAGTTGAAACTGGTTCAGACTGGTGATCCTTCAAATGTGCCTGTGCAGGTGCCCAAGAGGTGACTTTTTGACATCTGAGAACCAAAAACTCCACCCTCAGATCATACTAACATGGCTATTTTCCATACATATGTCCTTTTAAATGCCATGTGATATGGTTTGGCTATGTCCCCACCCAAATATCATCTTGAATTGTAGTGCCCATAATCCTCATGTGTTGTGGGAGAGAGCCAGTGGGAGGTAACTGAATCATGAGGGTGGTTACCTCCATGCTATTCTCATGATAGTGAGTGAGTTCTCACAAGATCTGATGGTTATATATGTAAGGGACTTTTCCCCCACTTTGCTCTGCACTTCTCCTTGCCACAGCCATGTGAAGGACATGTTTGCTTCCCCTTCTGCCATGATTTTAAATTTCCTGAGGCCTCCCCAGCTGTGCATAACTAAAAGTCAATTAAACCTCTTTCCTTTATAAATTACCCAGTCTCAGGTATGTCTTTATTAGCAGCATGAGAACAGACTAACATACCGTGAATCCTGACTACATTTGTCCAGAACAAACCTGTTACTACTTCATTTTTCCTCACTGCCCATCACCTTTCCCCAGGCCTTACACCAACTGCTTCTCTAACTCATAAATATCCCTAAGCATTATCTTTACAGGAGTGGATTTAAGAGCTGTTCTTCCACCTCCTTGGTAAGTAGCCTTATGAATAGATCTTTTTTCTCTTGCAGAAAAACCATTGTCACAGTCATTGATTTACTGTGCACAAGCAGAATGAACCTGAACTTGGCTGATAACACTTACACAATGGGGAAAGAATAATCTATTCAATAAATGAAGCTGAGAAAACTAGTTGTCCATATACAGAAGAATGTAATTAGACTCTTTATCTTACACCAGGCATAAAAATCCTCTTTAAACATATTAAGACTTAAATGTAAGACCTGAGACTGTAAAACTATTAGAAGAAAACATAGGAGAAAAGTTCCATGACATTAGTCTAGGCAACAATGTTTTGGATATGACCCTGAGAGCTCAGGTAACAGAAGTAAAAATAAACAAATAGGATTTCATCAAACTAAAAGCCTTTTGCACAGCAAAATAAAATAAAATAAAAATTTGCAAAATAATTAACAAAGTAAGGAGACAATCCACAGAGTGGTAAAAAATATTTGCAAACCAAAATGTGGCATCTGATAATTTGTATTGCCTTAATCTTCTTTGTTGACTATATCTGAGTAATTTTGTGTTACCAAAAAAATAATAATGAAGTGTACTGTTCGACACAAGAAAAGCAAATCAGTGTTGTGAGCTTAAAGTACAATTTCAAAGGTCATTACCAAGAGCAGCATTTTTTTTTTATCTTTTAAAAACATTATGCTACATATCATTGCCATCTTTCTTTTCATATTTTGGGGTTTTGCTACTCTTATACAATGAAATCAGTGAAAAGGACATCCAGCCACTGAATTCCCATTATTATATCTAAAAAGTTTCTAAGATGACAGTTGTCACTAGTTTCTGTTTTATCTCCATGCTGACACTTGAAAGAAGGTACTAGAATCCCTCTAGCCAGATTGTTCAGTTTTTTGTGGTAATCAAACAGCAGTTGTACTAAAGGAAAGCAATGCTAGGACCTAAATCAGAATCGTAGTTGTCGCATATATGGTAACAATGTTGTGTGCATTTGCTTTCTCAATGATGAGTGAGGGGATGAGGAGAAATTATTTGACTGACATTTTTCTGTGATTGAATAGAAGACATCTTTTTTTGTCTTTAGGTTTAGGAGAAGATACTGAGATACTGGATGTTTATCCTATCATAGTTTGATTTGGAGTAATAAGAGAGGAGAAGAGGATGAACTTTGGCTTTTTCAGTGGTTTTTCCCCTAAAGGGTGATATTGCCAATCCTTCTATCAATTTTACACATATGTGTCTATGAAACTCTATATCTCACTTAAGTAACTAACAATCATAGTCTATTATTTAAAGCCAACAAAACAGTGTAACAGTTTTAAGTTCAATAATGTTAATTATTGTATTGAAATATATTGGAAGCAAAGTTCAGTTGATGACAATTCTGTATATGTTACTGATGCTCTAAATTATTTTTAATAAAGAAAATTGTATTATCACAAAAGAATATTTGCAAACCATACATCTGATAAAATGTTAATATCCAAAATATGTAAGAAACTCAAACAACTCAATAGCCAGAAAACAATCCAATTTAAAAGGGAGCAAAGAGGCTGGGCACAGTGGCTCACATCCATAATCCCAGCACTTTGGGAAGCTGAGGCACGTGAATCATCTGAGGTCAGAAGTTCGAGACTAGCCTGGCCAAAATGGTGAAACCCGTCTCTATTAAAAACAACAACAACAAAACAGGCGTAGTAGTGCATGCCTGTAGTCCCAGCTGCTCAGGAAGCTGAGGCAGGAGAATTGCTTGAACCCAGGAGGTGGAAGTTGCAGGGACTTCTGGGGAAAAACAGAGTAGGTACCACAGACCCCATTCTTGGAAAAACCTCTGTTTTCCTCAAGAAACTCCAGGAATTAAAAATGGATAGATCCCTCTTAAAATCTAAGGCTCTACTCTGTTTTGCACTGGGTTAGCCGACAGTTTTGACTTTTGGGGACATCAAAAATTACTTATGGGAGAGCTTTTAGCCTTGGTGTGTAATAACTAGGTAAGAAATATAAGGGATGGCTAATGGCAGTTTTGGAGGGATATTTGCCTCCTTGCACACTTGGATTAGAGAAGCATGCTCTTGGTCACCTGGAAGATATGGAAACATCCCCACCTGACACTGAGAGATGAGACTCCCATGAGTGATGGGCTGATTACAAAATGGGCTGATTGGCTTTGGCTTGCCACCCAATGAAATGCATGTAATTTCAACATATAAATCAGCAAAATTTTAGGTGAAAAGTCAAAAAAGATTACTTCAGTCTTATATTTGAACATTTTTCCTCTATTCTAATGTCACAATCTCCCAAGTTATCAATCAGAAACCTGCATTTAAGAGTACTTGTTTGAATGTCATAGCTGATTATAAAACCATCATTTAAAGAAGATTAAAACGAGCCAACAGTTTTCTGTGGATGACAAAAAGGGAAGCCACAGTTAAAGACACACTTGACAAGGAAATTTTTTTACCTCTGTGGCACACAATAGTTTGTGTGTGTGGGGAATGTAATTTTGCCTAGCTTAGAGGGTTTTAAAGATTGTTTTAAACATTAAACATAGCAGGACAAAACTGAAGATTTAAACAAATTGTAAAGGGCTTGTGAAGGGTTGGTCTTGTAAAGAAAGTTCTGTGGGTGTAAGCAAGTTGGCTAAGATTTGAAGGGCATTATTTAACTTATTTCTGTAGGTTGAACATTAAAATAAAAGCACACTAATGCAGGGCTGGAATCTGGGCCCATGTGTCTGAATCACAGCAGAAAGTGATTTAACAGAAAATTGTAAAGGGTTTTAAAAAGTTGATGAAAATCTTTTTTTTCCCCCCCATTTATTTACTTTATTGCATTTTAGGTTTTGGGGTACATGTGAAGAACATGCAAAATTGTTGCATAGGTACACACGTGGCAGTGTGATTTGCTGCCTTCCTCCCCATCACCTACATCTGGCATTTCTCCCCTTGCCATCTCTCCCCAGCTCCCCACCCCCCACCGTCCCTCCCCTATTTCCCACCAACTGACCCCAGTGTGTAGTGCTCCCCTCCCTGTGTCATGTGTTCTCATTGTTCAACACCCGCCTATGAGTGAGAACATGCGGTGTTTGATCTTCTGCTCTTCTGTCAGTTT
>NW_016107526.1:2371269-2372490 GCF_001604975.1 Cebus imitator
CAAGGTTCTTAGTTTCTTTGCATTTGGTTAGAACATGTTCTTTAAGTTCACAGAAGTTTCTTACTACCCACCTTCTGAACTCTGATTCTGTCATTTCATCACACTCGTTCTCCCTCCAACCTTGTTCCCTTGTTGGTGAGGAGTTGTGATCCCTTGTAGGAGGAGAGGTGTTCTGTTTTTGGGTGTTTTCATCCTTTTTGCGCTGGCTTCTTCCCATCTTTAAGGATTTATCCACCTGTCGACTTTGTAGTTGCTGGCTTTCAGATTGTGTCTCAAATCTTTCAGATTGACGTTCTGTTTGTTGATGATGAGGTTATTTCTGTTTCTTGGTTTTCCTTCTGACAGTCTGTCCCCTCTGCTGTAGGTCTGCTGAGGTTCACTCCAGGCTCTGCTTGCCTGGGGTTTATTTGCAGCAGCTGCTGAACAATAAGGGTGGTTACCAGTTTTCTTCTGCTGCTGTCTTTGTCCCAGAAGGATACCCACCTAGTGTCAATCTGATCTCTCCTTTATGAGGTGTCTCTTTGGATATATAGGGGTCAGGGAGCTGCTTGAGGAGACTGTCTCTTCTTTATAGGAGCTCAAATGGTGAGCTGTGAGCTCTGTTGTTCATTCAGAGCTGCTGGGCAGGTACGTTAAGGTCTGCTGCAACAGACCTCATAAACTGCTTTTTGTTCCCAGGTGCTCTGTCCCAGGGATTTAGGGCTTTATTTATGAGTTTCTGTTATGCTGCTGCCTTCTTTTTTTTTTCCTTCAGAGCTGCTCTGCCCAGCAAGGAGGCAGCCTAGTCACTGTTGGCCTGTAGAGGCTTTGCTGAGCTGCTGTGGGCTCCGCCCAGCTGTCGAGTGAAATTCCCTGCAGTCCTGTTTATATGGGTGTAGTTATAACTGCTTTGGCAATGGTGGCCCGCCTCTGTTGAGGCGGAGTCACTCTGCTGTGGCGGGTTGCCTTGGCAATGGCGGGCTGCCTCAGCAATGGCGGGTTGCCTTGGCAACGGCGGGCTGCCTCAGCATTGGTTGTCTTCCTCCGTCGTGGGGGGCTGTCTCGCTAATGGCAGACACCCCTCCCCCACAAAGCTGGACCATCCCGGGTTCAAGCTGCGCTTGCTGTGAAACTCTCAATCCAGAGTTTCTGATTGCTGTTCTTTTGTGGGGGTGGGACCAGCCGAGCCTGATCGCCTGGCTCCCTGCCTCAGAGCCTTTTTTAAGTTGGTGTTCCAGTCGC
>NW_016107526.1:2372624-2393174 GCF_001604975.1 Cebus imitator
TTTTTGCCCTGGAATCTACTGTCCTGGTTCCGTGCTCAGTCCCCTTTTTAAACAGACGAATGGGCGACTTCCCATGGTTCCAATCGCCAGCCAAAAGGGCACCCGGACCGGTGTATTTTGTAAGGAGAACCACTGCTCCGGGGCGCGGACAAAGCAGCTGCGTGGGGCAAAGCACAGCGGTGCTGGCTGAAACAGCCGCGCTGGTGACCTGTGGAGCTCCCCCACCTGGGAATTGCCTAGTCTGTGGGCAATAAAAATGCGGTGTCCACTCACCCTCTGTGCTTTCACTGGAGCTGCAAGCCCGAGCTGTTCCTAAATGGCCATCTTGGATCCTCCGAAAATCTTACCTTATGGCCAATCTAATTAAAACTGGATAGATTTATAAATTGTATTTAATAGCTAGCCATAGCATTAAATGTTTTAATGCAAACATAAAGTTTGGTTTCTTCTTTTGAAAAATATTTTTATGTAATATTGAGAGACAAGAAAGATTTTTGTTTGCCTTTTGAGTAAACTACAAAAAAAGGTGGGTGGAGAAGAGACAGATTCAGTTGGCCTCATGTTATCTTCTTTGGGTGTTATTGTTTGGAAAGCAAAGTCTCCTCTAACAGAGTAAAGCTTTTTCTTTTTTTTAAATGTTTGGAGTTATCATTTTGGCCAAATGAATGATGTATGATGACCTGAAATCCTATTTTGTGATTTCCAGTGTTTTAAACCTTAGGTATTTGACAAACATTCCAAAATCAAATTATAAATTCTGTCTCTTTCTAACCTAATCTTTTAGATACTAAGCCCTCTAAAGTCTAAAAATGGCATCTAACTTATGTGGCATAAATCATACGGGAAGCAGTGCCAAATATGAAATGATATTTCACTTTCTTTGGGCTATATTTTTGTACATGTGTTATTGGTATATGTTCCAAAATTATGTGAAATTTCTATAACTGTGATATGACTTAGTATGTCATCAGCAATAATTATGTTAAATTATTGTGTGCCACAGAAGAAATTTCCTTGTCAATTGTGTCTTTAACTGTAGCTTCACTTTTTGTCATCCATAGAAAACTGTTGTCCACATATATTCATTGCAGCACTGTGCACAATAGCAAAGACTTGGAACCAACCCAAATGCCCATCAATGATAGACTGGATAAAGAAAATGTGGCACATATATAGCATGGAATACTATGCAGCCATAAAAAAGGGTGAGCTCATGTCCTTTGCAGGGACATGGATGAAGCTGGAAACCATAATTCTCAGCAATCTGACACAAGAACAGAAAACCAAGCACTGCATGTTCTCACTCATAAGTGGGTGTTGAACATTCAGAACACATAGAAACAGGGAGGGGAACATCCCATGCTGGGGCCTGTCAGGAGGTGGGGGTTGGGGGAGGGATAGCGGGCGTGGGGGGATTGGAGAGGGATAACATTAGGAGAAATACCTAATGTAGACGATGGGAGGATGGATGCAGCAAACCACCATGGTATGCGTATACTTATGTAACAACCTTGCACGATCTGCACATGTACCCCAGAACTTAAAATATAATTTTAAAATAAGAATAAAAAAAACTGTTGTCTTGTTTTAATCTTCTTTAAATGATGGTTTTATAATCAGCTATGAAATTTTAACAGGTACTCTTAAATGCAGGTTTCTGATTGATAACTTGGGAGATTGTGATATTAGAATAGAGGAAAAACGTTCAAATGTAAGACAAGTAATCTTTTTTGACTTTTTGCTTAAAATTTTGCTGATACCTTTTTGTTTTTCAAAGACAAAACTTTTCTTTTGAGCTATTTACAGCTTTTAACAATTGAGTGACGCATACTCCTGTAAACACAATTTAAAGCATATTTGTTTATCTCTACCTGCTTTCTCCAGAATTTGGAAACTATTTGTGAGTATTTATGGCAATTTAGCTATTTGCATAAGTGCAATAAGAATGTTTTCTTTTGCAACAGGACACAACTGGAGAAACTGGCTATTTTACCAAGACTTTGACAAGAATAGTGTGCTTTACTTTACGGAATAAAACTTGACTTATTCAGCCAATAAAAGCCCCTTGGGAAAACTGGCTTCATAACTTGTCTACACAGTCCCTGTACAAGGTTCTTGACCAGTGGTAAGTAAAGGATGTCACTTTCTAACAGGCCCAGGAGCCCCAGGTTATCTGGTGTCCTCAAGAGGAGAGAAATTTACCAAACTCACAGGTATTTGAGGGTACAAAACCATGGCTGGGCTCAGTCATACAAAAAAGGCTTATCTGAGGTTCCTTATGAAACAGAGTCCCATCAGAGCCAACTTCAAAAGCCCATGTAAAAAATAATTATTTTTTTTCTGCTTTATGCAAATAATCCAGCCAAGTAAACGTGTTTTGCAAACAAATCAATCCTATCATGATTTGTTTTTAATAAAAATGGGGACTGGAGAGAAAAAAATTATGTTTCAAAAAAAACTACAGTACATCTGTTGTTAACTTGGGTTTTTTTCTCCAGTTTGGAGTAAATCCTAAACTCTTTGTAAGCTACAAATCCCCAAACTGATGCTTTCAAATCTTGTCTGCATGAGTTTTTCAAGTGTTTGCTCAAATAGTTGCAAAGTGGTTCCAGCCCTCTCACCTTGGAGTCAACACCTTCCCCAACTATGCCCCTGGTCAGCAGGAAGAAGTTACAGCAGTATTCTTCACCCTTTCTCCAACTTCATTAGCCAACCCCTTAAGGTTAAGGGGTTATAAAACCCAAAGGGTGGGATCGAAACTGCCATTGCAAACCCCTAACTGAGACAGTAAAAGAGATCTGACCTAACCAACTCCAACTTACTTCTAACCTCCAAGCTGTCCTTCCACTCCTGGGTATAGGCTGAACTAACTTTGGGAGGAACTTAGTTTATAGTTTAAACAGAAATAACAGCCCTTTCCCCTAAACAAATCCCTTTCTTGCCTGGGGACTTAACTGACTTTGTAGGGCTAAGATATTAGCCACAAGATTAGAAATTGTAGTTTAGGAGTCAAGCAGTTGCAGGCTACAAGACTCTGACCCTACTCAAATTGCCCCTAGAAATAAAATCACTATTGTAAAACCTATGACCAGTGCTTGAGGTATTTTGTAGACCCTGAATCTGATGGATTAGGTGGCACCACCCAGATCAGTAAACTGACTCATCTGATCTTGCATTCCCCTATCCAGGAATTGACTCAGCAAAAAAAGACAACTTTGACTCCCTATGATTTCATCTCTGACTTGATCAATTAGCACCCCCAGTTCACTGGTTTCCCCTAATCCACCAAGCTGTCCTTAAAAACTCTGATCCCTGAATGCTCAGGGAGATTGATTTAAGTAATAATAAAACTCTGTTCTTCTGCAAAAAAAACCTAAAGATTAGATTTTAAATCTAAATCAAATTTACTTTTCATTTGGATATCAGACTTACTTCTAAAGTAGCTGAAGGCTATTGTTCACTTTAGATATGAAGTTAGATATCACAGACATGAATTTAGATATTAGTGTTATGTTTTAAATTTAATTGTGTGGCTTTCTGCTTTATATTTTTAAAAGACTGATAGGTTACTTTTGCCTGGTCAGGTTTCTAACACTTGATCACTCTCAGTATACCTGGGAGCTCATTCCTTAATGCCAAGTCACTTTTATTAAAATCTATACCTATACCAGCTAGATTTAAAAAGGGAGAGACCAGTGAATAACTCTCTGAAATAACCTGATAAAAGAGCAGATGCAACATATCCTATCACTACTTTCATCCACCATTTGCTGAGGTAGTGCTTTTACTTCCCCAAAGAGAGGATGAGAAACTCAGTTTCCTGGGAATCCACAGGCCATAGGAACAACTCCAACTACAATTCCCCATCATTGGCTTGCACTGAATCCTACCTGGTACAATACTGGTAAAAGGAAAAAGATAAGAAAGGCAGAAAAACTTACCAAAGAACAATATTCCAAAAAATCTTCCTAAAGTACAGATTACAATTTTGGTATAGTATTTCTTCAATAATTAAACTAAAGAAGAAGAAGAAAGGGAGGTCACAAAACAGAAATTGTTTTAATGTAGGAAAAAGATGGTGAGAAAAAAGGTATATGACAACAATATATGTAATATGCTAAATTTATGTAATAAAGGGAAAAAATAAGCATCACTATTCACATTTGTTTATGTACACTCATAAAGAAATCCTGAAAAGAAACCTAAAAAACTTAAAAAAAAAAGAAAAAAAGTTACCTGATCAGCATAGGAACTGGGCAAAAGGGGCCAAGTATTAAAAAGAGACTTTTTTTAAACTCCATAATTAAATGTTTTTAACCACATGAATATATAATTTACATGATGAAGTTAAATACAATGAATAAAATTGTAATGCTTAATAACAACACAAATTAAGTTATCCCAAACAAGTTTCAGAGAACAGAAATTATCATTTTTTTCTTAAAAATTTTCAGAACTAAACATAAAGGAAACTGCAGTTGAATTTTGTCTCTCTACACATATCAGTGAGCAGAACAATTACCTACTGAAAGTTTCATATGCTGCAAGTTTAATTCTGAAATGACTAATACAAAATAGAATTAGGAAAAATTAAAATGCAATGTCTATTCCACTAATTTTGAACTGAACAGATGTTTATATTGTAATGTCTGTGATACAAGTACAAAGGAAAAATACACTGGAGGGGCACAGCTAAAGCTACTTGAAAACAAACTAAGGATTTTGATGATGATAGTGTATTCTCCTTGAAAGTAAGAAATCATATTATATCTTCATTGTAGTTAACAGACACTCCGTTTTTTAGATAAGTGGGGAAAAAAAAGTCCTAGACAGCCTTTTAAGTCATGTATTTACCAAACCTTCATTAACAAGTGATTCATATTATATGTGCGTTTAATGAATAAAATTACATTTTTAAATGCTCTATCATTTACAAGTGAAATATACTACTAAATTTTATCACCTTGGAATCAATTTCCATTAAAATGAATTAGATTATTCAATCCATATCTCTGAATTAAAGCAATGCATGGAAACAAATTAAAGAAATACAACCCCATAAATCAAGGTTGTGTACTGCACTATCAGTTTAAACAAGAAAAAAAATTTTAATCTTAAAGAAAATATTACCTTTAAATATGGGGATAAAGTAGGCAACATCAAAATTCTATTGATTTTTAAATTATGGAGTACACTTTGAAAAACTCTATCAGTGAACTGCTTGTTTGCTGTTCTAACCAAAAACTCAGTTTATCTTTTACTTATATTAAATGAAACTATAAACCCTAAATAATTCCCATAATTAAGTTACATTACAACTTTCCCCAAAGCATTTACAATACAATATAACATAATACATAAAATGCAATGTACAATCCTGGAAAATTAAATTTGAAAAGTATTATAATGAGGCTATATGCTGGATATCTTCAGTAGGCTCCTCTAGATTTGCTCTCTCTGTTTTTCCACCCTGTGTGGGATCAGATAAGCCAACCTCTATAAACTGCATCAACTGTCTCCCTTTGTTGGCTTCCTTTGGATTAAACCAATGGTAGACACAGTCAGGAATCTGAGAGCAAATAGTCGAGGTAGACAACAGGGTCGTAGATTTATTCCCCAAACCACCTTCTTTCTTATGGGTCAATGTAGATTGGCTGTAACCCTCTACTAAAGGTCGTGTAGCCTATCAGCTGATCTTTCCCTAAGCTCCTGCCTTTGTTTTTCAGTCTTAGAGATGCCTCTCTATTTATACCCTATGCTAGCACTATTAGAAATAAAATGTAAGCAATGTGTTTAATTTTGATTTTTCTAGTAGCCACATTTTAAAATGAAATAGGCTAATATAATTTTAATATATTTTATTTTTAATATACATCCAAAGTAGTATCATTTCAGGTGTGTTAAGTATAAAAATCATTAGTGAAATATTTGACATTATTCTGCTTTCACTCTAAGTCTCAGAAACACAGTGTATATATTAAATTTACATCATACCTCCATTTGGATTAATCACATTTTACATGTTCTATTACATTATCCCCTCCTGATGACTCCTTCCTCCTCCCCATTCCTTTGTAAATAGTCTTTTTATTAAACTCTCCTTAATTATCCTGATGGTGTCTCAATTATTTTCCCTCAGGATGAAACTGATACACATGGGAAATCCTTGAAATAATGTTCATGAAAAAGTAGTATGTGAAATTGTACAATTACACTATGATCTCAATTACACGAATAATGAACGTAAAAGAAACTGAAATAAATACCACAAGATGTTAACCTAAACTGATGGTACTGTGAGTGATTTTTTGTTGTTGTTGTTGTTTCTTGGTACTTTTTGTACTCTCCAAATTGCATTAAATTCATAAAAACAACTTAAAATGTCAAAACGAAAATGCAATACAATACTTTGCAAAACTGATCAGCTGAATATAACAAACAGGGACTATTTGTTCTCACCTTCTTGCAATAGAACCTACTCATAAAAAGTCTATAAAAGGAAAATTGAAATAATTCAAACACAGATTTGTGGCATAAACAGAGTATCAAATACATTGAAAGCTGTATCACTTGCAGCAAATCTCAGAAAAGGGAGTCATTCCACAGAAACGGGAGTCAAGCACTAAAGAGCTCAGAGTATACAGCTAGTATATTAGGTTTTTAACATTTACAGGTCCCTTCTTTCACAATATAGGCAAGTAGAAAAAGTCAGGACATTTTCCCCAATTCAATGCGGGGACTAAAATTGGTTACCAAATATATACTGGATTTAAACATGTAAAATTTCTAGGTTTTAACCTCTTAGTCCACATGGTAATGAGTTCCAGAATTCTGTGGCAGACAAAACAAAGAACATGGTAAGCAGGTTAAGATGAAGAGAGAACAGTTATATCCCAGGGCTGATTCTGCTTCTTTTCCTTGATCTTCTCTTTCACCCAAAGAAACAAAGTCCATTCAGGGTTTAAGAAGGATGGCATAAATGACAGAATTCTATGCAACCATTTCATTCTTTAACTACTTGGCATTGCCTTCCTAACTATTCTTAAAACAGACATTCCCTAATATATGTGTGAAATATTTCAACATCCTTTTGTTCCCTAGATCATCCTCTCCAAACTCCCAGTTTTATTCTAATAACAAAAAAATGAAAACCGTCTAAATGTCTAATAGATTAAATAATGAAACATCATCCATTGAATGTAATACTGTGTATTTATAAATATGTTTTGTAATTATTTCATATACAACAATGTGAATGTACATAATACCAGTAAAGTTTATACTTAAAAAATGGTTAACACGATAAATTTTATGTTATGTATATTTTATCATAATAAAAATGATTATTCCATAATATGGAATCAAGTGAAAACATTATATTATGAAGAACCAATGCAAACAAATAATTAAACATTGGGAATCAATGATCCCATCAGTTTACTGTATAAAATATAGAAAAGCTCACAGAAAAAAAAATCTTATACCATCCAGATACAACCACAATTAATCACTGTATATCCTATAATAGGAGGGTGGTTAGATACAAAGATTGATCCCTATTAATCCCAGCCTGTCTCTAAATTCCCTAATTTTCTCTTCACATTAGCCAAATAATATCAAAACTGTTATCTTCTCATCAAAATCCAACCCATTTCACCAACAGTTCAAATATCCTATTTATAAATCTGTTATCTGTTCAACTTAATAAAAACAGCCAAAATGTACTGAGTGCTTACTATGTGCCTGGTATTATTTCATTTACTTTATTATCTTGTTTAATCCTCACAAATATCTTGTGAGGTAGGAACCATTATTTTCCTAATTTTACACCTGATAAAAACGAGGTTTTGAGCAATTATTCAGTTTTTAAAAAAATAACTAGAGGCTAGTGGAATCATGATTCAGACCCAGGCCAAGCTAACTCTAAAGTTCACTATCTTAACTATTCTGATAATACTTCTCACTTTTATATAGACACAATAAAATATCTTACCACATACAATCAAACCTAGGTCTCATTACAAATTTTTAGATTCATTGAACAATCCTGTTAATGGGCTCCCAAATGCTCTGTCTCAGTGCCTAGATGCTGATAAACAGAACTATTCAATTCCTCTTACATCAATTAATCTAAAAGTAGTCCTTAGTCACATTATAAGCTTCAAATAAATAGTAAAAATAATAACTTACAAATACTTACAAAAAACTACAAATGTACTCCCAATTCATTTAATATAGGAATCATATGTTTTCCTTTAGTTATTGTACTTAAAACCAAAGTATTGCAGCAGTCACCACTAAAAAATACAAGTGAATTCAGGAAACTGAACTTTTTCACAGCTGTTGTAAATCTAAAAAAAATTAATAATTTAATGTGCTGTAATTTTATGCCTTTATCGAAAACAAAGAAAATATTTTAAATAACAACACGAATTTTTTTCTTAAAATTAGAATAAAAACTAAAGTAAGTTTGAGAAAAAAATTTTTTTTCTTTTAAATTGTAAAAAATTTCCTTAGAGGCAGGGTCTTGCTCTGTTGCCCAAACTAGGACGCAGTGGTGTCATCATAGCTCCCTGATCAAGTGATTCTCTTGGGCTCCAGTGATACTCCCACGTCAGCCTCTCAAGTAGCTAGGACTACAGGTGCACGCCACCACATTCAGCTGATTTTTTTAAAGTGATAGGGACTTGCCGTGTTGCCCAGGCTGGTCTCGAACTCCCGGACTCAAGCAATCCTCCTGCCTCAACCTCCCAAAGTGCTGAAATTACAGGTGTGAGCTACCATGCCCACCCTTCAAAAATGTTTTTAATAAGACCACCTCCTATAACCAACATACCTCACCTTTTAGCATATTTGCATTCTGAAAGGATAAGTCAAAAAACAAATTTCTTAAATCAATCATATTTTACATTTAAATATGAAATGTATTTATACCACAGAAGATGTCCTTGAATTATAATTTGAAATCACTTAAAAGAAAGCACTTTAAATTATACAGGAAAACTCAAACTATGTTACAAAATACAAATCCTTAAATATAAATTATGTCCCCTGAGAACAAGATGAAAGATTTTCCTGATGTCTTACTAGGTATTTAAAATTAAATTTATTGCATCAAGTTTGACATAAGATAATGCCTCTCTGCAACTTTATAATCCAACGTTCCAATGGTAAACAAATCTACTCAATCTCATTACTGAATATTTCCTTCATCTTACTGCCTCCCCTTGCTTTTCTTTGAAATCTGAACATCCCCTGAGGAAAGCATTAACTACGCTAGCCCTCTCTAGTGGACACTACCCATTCTCTGATTCCCCGCAATGCACAGAACGGGGAATGAAGGGAGTGGGAGAAAAAAAGCGCAGGCATTCCCCAATGCTAATTTCAGACTGGACAACGAATCTCCTGCTTTGTATGCCTCAGAGTATCTAAATCTAACACTCTTCGTGCCAGGGAATTCTGATATATATCTTATAACAGCCTTAGCTTTGGGGACCAACGTGTATATTTTGAAAAATCTACCCAGGTAATTCTGATCTGCTGCTTTCCCCCAATGAAAACCACCATTCATTTCCTCACATTTATGTGGCTTACACCTTTCCCTGTACTTCATGTTCTGCCACCAGGTTGGTGACTTTAACATCTTACAGAAGAAGCCTCGGTTAGATCTCTAACTTACACTAATTACTAGCTCCTGTTCACTTCAGCAACTCACTTTTGTGACCACACTGGCTATTAAAAAGGGAGGATCAGGCCAGGCACTGTGGCTCATGCCTATAATCTTAGCATTTTGGGAAGCTCCAGTGAAAGGGTTGCTTGAGCCCAGGAGTTTGAGACCAGCCTGGGGAACATGACAAAACCCCATCTCAACCAAAAACACAAAAGTTATCCAAACATGGTGGCACTTGCCTGTGGTCCCAGCTACTAAGGAGGCTGAAGTGGGAGGATCGCTTGAGCCAGGGAGGCAGAGGTTACAGTAAGCCAGGATGGCCCACTGCACTCCAGCCTGGGTGACAGAGCCAGACCCAGTCTCGAAAGAAAAGGTGGGTTGTGGGGGAGATCTTTTAAAGGTACTACCTGGTTCCTACATATCTTTCCAGTTTTATCTCCTCCTTTAAAATGCACTCTAGTTACAGAGACCTTGGAGAAGTGCTCCAAAATCTCCAATTTATATTAGTTGCTCCTTCAAAACCAGAATATCCTTTCCCAATCCAATCCAGGACACTCTTACTTGGTCCCTAAGACTTTGTTTAAGGCCTGCTAGCTCTGTGAAGAATCTGCTGATATCCTTATAATGTAAGTATAGCATTTAATCTATTTACGTGTCTTCTTTCAGTCCCCTAAGACTGTTTAGCTTCTGGGGATAAATGCTTTTGTCTCAGTTAACTTTAACTTCCCAATGCTTTAAAATATGTGGAATACCTAGCACTCTGTTTGTAGCCAATAAATATATCCTAATTTTACATTCCTCTGTTGTAAAACTTATCCACTCACATGTTCTCAACTATGGTCTGTATTTTTATGAAATTCCAAAATTGAAATCTCTGCTCAATCACCAAATAATTAGTAAATACCAAGTACTGTACTGTAAAAGGTATAAGAAATACTACCATTTTTTAAACCTGAGCTTAAAAAATCTGGTTGCATCCAAAGTAAAATGTCTGGTCTCAGGTAGGATGTGGTAGATGGTGACAGACCACATTCCCACTTCAATAAACAAACACGCAAACAATATTTTTTAAGACTTTATAGAACTAAGGTAGTAAAAAGAATTAAGTTACCTGAAATTCCAGAAAGTAGAAAACCTTTCTGAGGTAAGCAATCTATTACTGGCTATTTTCTTCTCTGGGGATATTTGTCTTATTATAGAGGGAAGAGAACAAAGGAATGAGCTTGGTCCACAATGGACCACTTTTCTAGAAAAAAAAGAAGCCAGCAATGTGTTGGTGATCATACAAAGCTGGTGTATGATCTTAAAAAGCTGGTGTATGTAACAATTTGGAAATTTCAGGTCTCCTAATATGTGCCTAATTAATCACAATATATTTGATATATTCTGATGCCTTCTGGAGGGGTAGGAAACTTCTAGAAAATAGAATGAAATTTTCTGTAGTTGCATAGTAGGTAGGAGACTACTTTCTACTAAAAGAATAATACCTGCCAAATCTGTAAACAGTATGGGAAGCCAAAGAGCAAAGTTCCAAAGAACATTCTGAATTGCCCAATGTTTCTAGTTTAATGAGGTAAAGACCTAGCAGGTTCTCAATCAAAAGTCCAGAAGGGATAAGTCTAAGGAATAAGGAAGAACCAAAGACAGAATGAATTTTGCTAAAACTGCAATCAAAACTGGCTCAGCTGATAGAACTGAAGTGATCAGCCCCTAATCTTATCTATATGACAAACGAAAAGGGAATTCATTTCTGGAAGAAGAAGAGCATCATCTAGGACTTCTACAGTTCTTTTATGTATGTCTGGCATACATTAAAGATTACTAAGCACATGAAAACGGACAAGGCTGGTTGAGAAAAAAACACAAATTACCAATAACAATTAAAAAATGAGAACATCACTGTAAACCTATAGATTTAAAAAAGATAAAAAGAGGATACTATAAATAACATTCTATCAATAAATATGATAATTAAGATAAAATAGACAAATTCCTTGAAAAATAAAACAGCAAAAATGGCACAAAAATATATAAAAATCTGGTTTCCTGTGTCAAATAAATTAAAACCACAATTTGAAACTGTTCAACAACAAAAAACTCTAACTCTAGGTCTTCATTGGTGAATTCTCTTAAGCATTTTTAAGAAGAAACAATACTATTATTACACAAACGCTTCCAAAGAAGACAAAAAGAGAAACACTTTCCAACTCAATAAGGTCAGAATTATCTTGACACCAAAACCTGAAAGACATTACAGGAAAAGAAAATTATAGGCCAATGTTCCTTATGAACACAGCCACAAAATTCTTAAACAAATTCTAGCAAATTGAACCCAGTATATATAAAAATAATAAGACATCATAAGCAAGTAGGTTTATTCCAGGAGTTCAAGAGTGGTTTAATATTCAAAAATAAATATAACTTTATCACATTAACATAATAAAAGATAAAATAATAATTTCCTGCACCTATCTTAAAGAGGTACAGAAAAAGCATATGAAAATTTTCAATTCCTATGCATGATTTTTAAAAAAAATTATCAGCAAACTAAGAATAAGGAGGTCTGGGGGTAGAAAACACTTTGGGTAGAAACTGACCATATAAATTTTTTACATCTCCATAAAAAATGCATGTGAAAATGCAAACGTCTAGTAGACATTTGCATTTTCTAGTTCTTCTACTAAAGAACTAGAATACAGACTCATATGGCTGTGTATCAGGACTTTTTATAAAGCTAGAGTAATTAAGACAGCATAGTATTACCTAAGATTAATGAAAGAGAGCAGAGTCTGGAACTAGACAAATAAATACATAGCCACTTGATTTAGTACAAAGGCACCCCTGCAATTCAGTGTGAAAAATGACAGTCTTTGCAATAGAGGTGCTGGTGCAAGTAACTATAAATGTATATAGAAATAAATATATATGAATGATACAAAGGAAAAAAAGACCCCTACTTTAACCATATACAAAAATTAACTCACGGTGGATCACAGATCTAATGTAAAAACTAAAACAATAAATGTTCTTAAATAAATCATAGAAGAGTATCTTCATAACCTTGGAATAAAGATTCCTTTAGCCAGACCAGAAAAGCACAAACAATAAAATACAATATTGGTAAAGCAAAGTTCATTTAAATTAAAAATTTCTTTTGATCAAAATACACCATTAAAAGAGTGAAAAGGTAAACACCAAC
Organism: Cebus imitator; assembly: GCF_001604975.1. Classification (NCBI taxonomy): domain Eukaryota; kingdom Metazoa; phylum Chordata; class Mammalia; order Primates; family Cebidae; genus Cebus; species Cebus imitator. The sequence continues at coordinate 2,385,494 of NW_016107526.1, forward strand.
TAGAGAATACATCTGCGAAACAAACATTCACCAATGAAAACATATTCAAAATATTAAGAACTCTTTCAAATCACAAAAAAAGATAGACAACCCTATTTTTAAAAGTGGGTGTAAAAAAAAAGGCAACTGGCCAATAAACATGAGAAAAATGCTCAATATCATTACTCAGTTGGAAATGCAAATTAAACCCATAATTCCATGCCACCACACACTCACCAGAATGGTAAAATTAAACAGACAATACCAAATGGCAAGGATGTGGAAAAATTAAAACTCTCATACATTGCTGATGGAAATATAAACTCGTAAAACCATTTGGGAAAATGTCTGGTAACATCTGCAAATGTTATACATATACCTATATATGATACAAAAATTCCACTCCTGGAGATATACCCAACAGAAATGATTGTTTCTGGCCATCAAAAAAATTATACAAGTATGTTGATAGTAGTAATTCCATACTAACAAATACTGAAAATAATCCAAATGCCGTTCAACAGTAGAATGATAAATAGATTATGATATATTCACAAATTAGAATACAACTCAGCAATAAAAAAAAGAAAAAAATTACTAATGTGTGCAGTGATATGGATGATCTCAAATAAATAATGTTGAGCGAAAGAAGCCAAACATAAAAGAGCACATGGTATAGATCTACAGTGGTAGATGAAAGAATAGTAGCATACGACTGGAAGGACAAAAGGAAGTCATGTAGTGTAGTATTTCATATTCTGGAAATATTCCATAATTTGATCTAGTCATTGATTATTTTAGTAAAAATTATTGAGCTCTACACTTAGAATCTGCATCCTTCAGCATATTTAAGTGGTGTTTCACCTTTTAAAGCTGAAAAAACTGAAAATGATCATATGCACTATGTAAGACAGTAGAAAATATAAGAATACAAAAACTGAGCAATACGGAAATTCAGGACAGTTGTATCTAAGGTGGAAAGTAAAAGCCAAGGATATGGCTTGAGTCTTGAACAAACAGGAACTGGATAATAAAAAATAGTTAATATATAATCGAAATTATATAGTAAAGAAATACAAGGCATATGTGATGACTGATAAGTGTTTCAGCTAAAATGGTAAGACTCAGTTGCTCTTAAAGTTGGCTCTTTCTAGCTGAAGAATATATTTTTGAAAACAAGCAAACAAATGACTGAGAAGAGTGGACTGCTGCAAATCTCTTTCATGTCTAGCTTAATAAGGACAGGTGAAATCTCATATCTGCTGCTGCATTCAATCTATTAAAGTAAGTTGTTCTGGTTAAAACATATGAAGAAAATCTGGTCTCACACAAACAGATAAACAGAAAAATATTTCAAAAACATTTCCAGATAACTGTAGATATTTTTTTTGATATGATACCAAATTTCAACAAGACAACTTCTCAACTAGGTGCTATCTCAAACCACATCAATTAAATTTCCAAACTCTGTACACTCATGAAAAAATGACAGTGGATAAGGTAAATTACATCTATTAGGTCTGTTAACAAAAATAGTTTTGGCTTTGAGGTTCCTCTAAAAGGATCTCATAGAGCACTCTAAGGGTCACTGGACTATACTTTGAGAACTGCCAGTTTAGATTTACAAACCAGGTGATAGCTCAAAAGAAAACAAGCACGTGCTGCACATGGCACCCATTTTATCTAAATAACCCATACTCATCCATTACCTTCAGCTTAAACATTCCCCAGAGAAACATTTCCAGATCCCTTTCCAATCAAAGAAGTACCATGTTAGGCATTCTCACTGCACTTAGCAGATGATAATTTTACTTTTATTTATGAGGGTTTTTTTTTTTTTAGCCTAATCCTAGTCTATATGTTCCACAAGGGCTGAGATCATTGAGAGAATGTCTAATTTTGTTTATGGTTACATCCCCAGAATCTCTCTCCCTAAGATCTATTCTCAATATAGCAGTCAGAGAGTTCCTTTCAAAATCTAAGTCCTTTGTATCATTCCTCTTCTCAAACTTTCCAGTGGCTTCTCAGCTCACACAGGGTAAAAGCCAAAATTGTCAACATGGCATACACAGCTTTATATGATCTGATTCCTGCTGCCTCTCTGATCTCGCCTTTTACCAATATCCCCACTACTTACTCTGCTCCAGCCACCATGGCCTCCTGATATCCCTGGAACCCACTAACCACATTCCCACCATAGAACCTTTACTTTTGTAATTTCTTTATCCTGAAACACATTCTTATAGACAGCCAAATGCCTTACACTACCTCACTTCACTCAGATCTCTCCTCAAATAACATTCTATCAGTGAGGACTTACCTAAATAACATTTTTACAAGTAGCAACTATCCCTACCCTCAACTCTCCACACTTCCTATTCTTACTCTGCACTGTTTTCCTCCATAGTGTTTATTACCATCTGACATATTACAGTCGTCTCCTCTTATCTATGGGGAACATGTGGGTGCCCTAGTAGATGCCAAAAACTGCAGATAGTGGCCGGGCATGGTAGCTCACACCTGTAATCCCAGCACTTTGGGAGGCTGAGGTGGGCAGATCACGAGGTCAAGAGATCGAGACCATCCTGGCCAACATGGTGAAACCCCGTCTCTATTAAAAATGCAAAAATTAGCTGGGTGTGGTGGCACACATCTGTAGTCCCAGCTACTCGGGAGGCTGAAGCAGGAAACTCTCTTGAACCCAGGAGGCGGAGGTTGCAGTGAGCCAAGATCATGCCACTGCACTCTAGCCTGGTGACAGAGCGAGACTCTGTCTCAAAAAAATAAATAAATAAAAGGAAACTGCAGATAGTACCAAACCCTACATATGCCATGTTTTTTCGTATACATACATATCTTTGATAGTTTAATTTCTAAATTAAGCACAGTAAGCAAGCACTAATAATAAAATAGAACAATTATAACAATATGCTAGCATCACTTCTTTGGAGGAATTATTAAGTAAAATAAGGGTTGCCTGAACACAAGCACTGCACTACCACAACAGTTGATCTGGTAACCAAGATAACTAACTGACTAACAGGCAGGTAGCATACAAAGTGCAGATTCACTGGACAAAAAGATGATTCACATCCCAGGCAGAGCAAAGCAAGCTAGTACAAGTTTATCATGCTATTCAGAATGGCCCTCAATTTAAAACTTACAAATTGTTTATTTCTGGAATTTCCCATTTAATATTTTTAGACCATGGTTGACCATGGGTAACTGAAACTATGGAAAGCAAAACCACAGATGGGGAGGTGCTTTATGCATTTTCTTATTTATGATCTGCTTCCCCAACTAAAACACAAGCTCCCCATGAAAGCAGGGATTTTTTTTCTTTTCTGTTCCCTGCTATATCCCCAAGGCCTAGAAAAGTGCCTAGCACTGTAAATTCAATAATTCACACATATTTACTGAATTCTTACCAGGTATTCTATACCTAGTAAATGGTATGCTCTCAATGAATATTAGTTAAACCAAATAAATACTGGATGAATCTGTTTCAATACACAGATAACTGAGCCCAGCATAGAAAGCTGCCAGAAATCTATGCATTTAGATTTCTCCAGAGAAAGAACTCACACTCGGTCACCCCAATCCTCTGGGACCTAAGCTGCTATAGCATAGCACTATTTTAAGAACAAAGCCACTGCTGGAGTGTATACTGCCCTGGGGCCCAACAGCCCCTGCAACTCCACATCCCTGGGGCCCCACCAGTGTCCCACCATACCCACACAAAAAGCTGCAACACCACGACTCCAGCTAAACCCAGCAGCATAGAAATCACGTCGCACCTGAGCTTACCCAGCACCCTAAACACTCAAGGAACAGGACAGCTGGCTGCCAGCTGCCATCATTGATCCTGCTCCCTAAACTAACAGAGCTGCCCTTGCATTGCATGCATACCACAGTGACAAAGAAATAGCCCACCCAACATTGAAAGCTGCCAGTGATCCCACCCAGGTGACTAGCAGAGCTGCCATGCATGACCCCCAGGGACCAAGAACCAGCCCATCCTATATTCACCACCACTGGCAACCGCAGCCCCACAACCAGAAGAGCCATAAAGAGCCATACCCCCTTCAAGGCCTGAGAAACAGCCCACCTGGCAGCTGCCAGCTTCAGTAAACGCATGCTGCTGCCTCCACAAACACCCACAGTCTAAGCCACTGAGACATTCACAGACACCACTGACATAAACTATAGCTGAAGAAATCCCATGGAGACTTACACGTTGGCACCTGCCCAAAATCAAAGCCAAAACACCCTACCCAACCAACAACATTTGCAGGAAACATTTGCAGGAAAAAGTCTTTCCCTACAAAAGCTACTCCCATAAAATCTAAGGAAGTGATTGCAGATGCATAGCTATCAATATAGAAACACAAAAGACATGAAAAAGCAAGGAAACAGGACAACCCCCAAAAAACAAAATAATTATCCCGTAACAGATTCCAATAAAAAGAAAATCAAAATAATGATCCTGTGGAAATTCACTATGAAATGACTGAAAAAGGAATTCAAAGTAATAATCTTATGGAAATTCACAGAGATACAAGACAACTCAGTGAAACCCAGAAAACAATTCATGATCTTAATGAGATATTCAACAAAAAGATAGAAACAAAAGGCAGAAAGCATATCTGAACTTGTAGACAGGTATTTTGGTATAATCCAACCAGGCAAAAAAATTTCAAAAGCATGAAGAAGGGCTAGGACATTAAGTGGACAAATACCCACATTATGGAAGTCCCAGCAGGAGAAGAGACAAGGAGAGGTAGAAAAAACTAATTTAATAAAACAATAGCTGAAAACATCTCAAGTCTAGGAATAGATATGGACATCCAGATCCAGAAGCTCAAAAGACCTCAAAAAGATTCAACCCACACATATCTATTGAATTTTTACCAGGTACTCTATACCTAGTCAATGGTATGCTCTCAATGAATATTAGTTCAACCAAATGAATACTGGATGAATCTGTTTTAGTACACAGGTAAGTGAGCCTAGCACAGGAAGCTGCCAGAAGTTTATACACCTAGAATCAAAGCAATTAAACTGTCAAAACTCCAAGACAAAAAAAGAATTCTAATATCAGCAAGAGAAAGCAGTAAGTCACATATAAGGGAAATCTTCAATGGAGTAACAGTGGACCTCTCCACAAAAACCTTACTGGTCAGGAGAAAATGCAAAGATATAGTCAAAGTATGAAAAAAAAAAGTCATCCAAGCATCTAAGGATATTCTATCAAGCAAAGCTATCCTTCAGAAATTAGGAGAAATAAAGTCTTCCAGACATGCAAAAACAGAGAATTCATCAGCATTAGACTGGCCTTATAAGAAATGCTTAAGGGAGTCATATATAGGAAGAGAAAGAACAATAACTACCATGATGATGACACATGAAAGGGTAAAGCTTACTGGTGGAGCAGATATACAAGTGGAAAAGAGGAATCAAATCTTATCACTACAGAAAATCAGTAACCCACAAAAATAAACAATAAGAGATGAAGAAAAGAACAAAGGATATACAAAACAAGCAAAACAATTAAAATGACAAAAGTAAGTCCCCATTTATCAATAACTTTAATGTATATAGATTATATCCTCTCAATTAAAAGACACAGACTGGCTGAATGGAAAAAACAAACAGAAAAACAAAACAGGAGTTCAAGACCAGCCTGACTAACATAGTTAAACTCCATCTTTACTAAAAATACAAAAATTAGCCGGGCATGGTGGTGTGTGCTTGTAATTCCAGCTACTCAAGAGGCTGAGGCAGGAGAATTGCTTCAACCCAGAAGGTAGAGGTTGCAGTGAGCTGAGACCATGCCACTGAACTCCAGCCTGGGCGACAGAGGAAGACTCAGTCAAAAAAAAAAAAGAAAAAAAGAAAAAGAAAAAACTCCAACTATATATTGTCTACAAGTAAAGGCACACATAAACTGAAAGTATAAGGATAGAAAAAGATATTCCACAAAACAGAAACAAAAATTAGCAGGAATAGCAACATTTATATCAAGTAAAATAGACTTTAAGTCAAAAACTATTTTAAAATGAAAATTATCATAAAATGACAAGAAGATTAAACCAACAATATGATGTAACAATTTTAAGTATATATGTACCCAAAACCAAAGGACTCAGATACATAAAGCAAATATAATTAAACCTAAAAGGAGAGACAGACTCTAATATAATAACAGTTAAGGACTTTAATACCCAAATATCAGCACTGGAAGATCATGGAAACAGAAAATCAACAAAGAAACATCAAAGTTAGAGTGCACTTAGACCAAATGGACTCACTGATATTTATAAAACATTTCATTCAACAGCTATAGAATGCACATTCTTCTCATCAGCACATATAACAATCTCCAGGATAAATCATATGATAAACCAAAAAACAAGTCTCAACAAATTCAAAAAAGTAGAGATCATATCAAACAATTTTCTGACCACAAGGGAATAAAACTAGACATCAATAACAAGAGGAATTTTGGTAACCGTACAAACACATTAAAATTTAACAACAAATTCCTGAATGATCAATAAGTCAAAAAAAATTTTTTAAAGAAATTTAAAATGTTCTCAAAACAAATGAAACAGAAACACAACATACCAAAACTTACAAGATAAAGCAAAGGCAGTACAAAGAAGAAATTTTACAGCAAAAAATGCCTGCATAAAAAAGTAAAAGATTTTCAATAACTTAATTATACACCTCAAAAAACAAACTAGAAAAGTAAGAAAAAACCCCACAATTTGTAGAAGGAAAGAAATAATAAAGATCAGAGCAGAAATAAACAAACAAAAAAAGACTAAAAAATGAACAAAGCAAAAAATTTGTTTTTGAAAAGATAAACAAAACCAACAAACCTTTGTTCAGAATAACTAAGAGAGAGAAGATTCAAATAAATCAGAAGCAAAAAAAGAAGGTGTTACAACTGATACCACAGAGACACAAAAAATCATTAGAGACTATTATGAACAACTATGCACTAGCAAAATCGAAAACCTGGAGAAAATGGATAAATTTCTGGACACATACAACATACCAAGATTGAACCAGAAAGAAAGAGAAAACCTGAACAGACCAATAACAAGTAGCAAGATTAATGCAGCAATGAAATTTCCTAGCCCCAGTGACTCAGGAGCCTGAGGCAGGAGAATCACTGGCGCTCAAGAGTTTAAGGCTGCAGTAAACTATGATTGAACCACAGAACTCCAGCCCGTGTGACAGAACAAGATCCTGTTTCTAATTCATTAATTAATTAGTCTCCCAACCAAGAAAAGCCCAGATGGCTATCACAATTGAATTCTATTAAACTTGGAAGAAGAACGAACACTAATTCTTCTAAAACTACACCAAAAAAAAAAAATTATAGGGAAAGGAATTCTTTAAACTCATTTACAAGGCCAGCATTACCTGATAACAAAACCTGACGAGAACAGAACACAAAGGAAGATGATAAGCCAATATCCCTGATGAATATAGATGCTAAAACCCTCAACAAAATACTAACAAACTGAATCCAGAAATATATAAAAGGTTATACACCACAATCAAGTGGGATTTATTGCAGGGATGCAAGGATGGCTCAATATATGCAAATCAATAAATGTGACACATCATACCAAAAGAATAAATAACAAAAATCATACAATAATCTGAATAGATGCCAAAAAGCATTTGA
>NW_016107526.1:2393204-2427641 GCF_001604975.1 Cebus imitator
AAAAACCCTCAACAAATTGGGTATAGAAGGACAATACTTCCAAATAACAAAGGCTATATATGACAAACCCACAGCTAACATTGTACTGAATACTAAAAAAAAGTTGAAAGCTTTTCTACTAAGCCTTGGAACAAGAAAAAGATGGCCACTTTCACCACTCTTATTCAGCATAGCACTGGAAGTCCCAGCCAGAGCAATTACGCAAGAAAAAATATAAAGGACATCCAAATTGAAGAGGAAGAAATCAAAATATCTGTTTGCAGAAAACATGATTTTATATATAGAAAAACTAAAGGCTTCATCAAAGAAACTCTTAGAGCTAATTTAAAAATTCATTAAAGTTGCAGAATACAAAACCAACATATGATAACTAGCAGCATTTCTATACACCAATAATGAACAAGCTAGAAGATAAATCAAGAGAGCAATCCTATTTATAGTAGCTACAAAGAATATAAAATATTTAAAAATAAATTTTATCAAGGAGGTGAAAGATTTCTACAATGAAAACTATGAAACACTGATAAAAGAACTTGAAGAGGAAACCAGAAAATGGAAAGACATTCCATCATCATGAATTGGAAGAATTAATATTGTTAAAATGACACACTACCCAAAACACTCTATAGATTCAACTCAATCCCCATCTCCCCATCAAAATACCAATGACATTCTTTGCAGAAATAGCAAAAACGGTCTTATAATTTGTAAAGAAACTCAAAATACCTCAAATAGCCATGGCCAAAGAAACCCAAGGGGAAAAAAACTATGGCCAGGGTTATTATACTACCTAATGTCAAAGTATACTACAACGCTAAAAAAGCAAAAACAGAATGGTACTGGCATGAAAACAGACACACAGATTAATGGATTTAAATCCAAATTTAAATCCCTGCATTTACAACCAAATCACGTTTTACAAACATGCCAGGAAGACTCACTGGGGAAAGGATAGTCTCTGCAATAAATGGTGCTTGGAAAACTGGATATCCATATGCAGAAGAATAAAACTAAATCCCCATCTTCTGCCAAATACAAAATTAAAATTAAAATAGATTATGGACTTAAATGTAAGACATGAAACCACTAGAAGAAAACACTGGAGAAATGTTCCAGAACATTGGCCTGGGCAAAGAGTTTTTTGGGTAACACCTCAAAAGCATAGGCAACCAAAGCAAAAATGGGCAAATAAGATTATATGAAGCTAAAAAAAACTCCTACCCAGTAAATGAAAAATCAACAACGTGAAGAGACAGCCCACAGAAAGGAAGAAAGTATTTGCAAACTATTCATCTGACAAGAGATTAATAACCAAAATATATAAGGAGCTCAAACAACTCAATAGCAAAAAAAATAAAAAATAAAAAATAAAAACAGGCAAAACACAACAAAAAACAAAAAACTGATTTTAATAGGCAAAAGATCTGAATAGGCATTTCTGAAAAGAAGATACACAAATGGCCAACAGGTTTATGATAAAATGCTCAACATTACTAATCATCAGAAAAATATGAATAAAAACCACAATGCAATATCACCTCACCCCAGTTAAAATGGCATTTATTAAACAGATAGGAAATAATAATTGCCAGTGAGGATATGAAGAAAAAGGAACTCTTGTACACTGTCGGTAAGACTGTAAATTAGTACAGCCACTATGGAGAAGGGTATGGCTGTTCCTCAAAAAACTAAAAAATAAGTAACCACATGATCCCACAATTCCACTACTGGCAATATATCTAAAACAAAGGAAATCAGTATGTTGAAAAATAACTTCACTCCTATATTTACTGCAGCACCATTTACAGTAGCCAAGATATGGAATTAACCTAAGAATCCATCAATGGATGAATGGAGTAAAAATGCAGTATCTATCACAATAAAATACTCTTCAGCTATAAAAGGAGTAAAATCCTGTCATTTGCAGCAATACAGATGAGCATAGAGGACATTATGTTAAGTAAAATAAGCCAGGTACATAAAGAAAATACCATGTTTTCATTCTTTTGAATGCTGGAAAAAAAAGGGTGAGTTCATCAAAGTAGAGAGTAAGACAGTGGTTATCAGAGACTAGGAAAATGTAGGGAGAATGGGGGATAAAAAGAAGTTTGTTAAAAGATAATAAAATTACAGCTAGATATAAGGAATAAATGCTAGTGTTCTATAGCATGGTAGTGTGACTATACAGTAGTTAACAATAGTTCAATATATATATAAATATATATTTATATGTATATATAATTTTTTAAGATATGGGGTCTCACTTTGTTGCCCAGGCTGGAGTACAGTAGCACAATCATAGCTCATTGCAGCCTCAAACTCCTGGGCTCAACCAATCCTCCCCAATTAGCTTCCAAGTAGCTGGGACTACAGGGATGTGCCACCATGTCTGGCTAATTTCTTTAAAAAAATTTTAAAGATGAGGTTTGCTATGTTGCCCAGGCTAGTCTCAAACTCCTATGCTCAAGCAATCTTCCCACCCCAGCCTCCTAAATGGCTGGGATTATAGGCACAAGCCACTGTGCCCAGCTCATTGTATATTTTAAAACAGCTAGAAGAGAGAATTTTGAATGTTCCCAACACACAAAGAACCAATAAATGTCAGAGGTGATGGATATGCTAATTGCCTTATTTGATCATTACCCATTGTATACATGAATGGATATATCACACTGTACCCCATAAATGTGAACAATTATTGTGTGTCAATTAAAAGTAATGAAAAAAATATCTATGACATCCATGAATCTGCATTTGTAAGAATCTGAATGATTTGTTGTAGTCCTAACCTCTGGTACCTATGAATGCAACTTTATTTGGAAACAGGGTTTTTTCAGATGTAACCAATCTAAGATTAGGTTATTAGGGTTAGCTCTAATTCAATGACCAGAGTCCTTAAAGGACAACAGAAATTTGGTCACAGAGATACACAGAGAGAGAATGCCATTTGAAGACAAATCAGAGATTGTAAATAATACAACTACATGCAAAGGAACATCAAGAATTGCTGACCTTCCCCAGTCTCTAGTAGAGAGGCATGCAGCAACTTCTCCCACAAAACCCTTAAAGGAGCCATCACCTCGATTTCAGACTTCCAACCTCCACAACTGTGAGACATTAAATTTCCATTGTTTTAAGCCATTTCATTTGTAGTACTCTGTTACAGCAATCCTTGGAAACTAATACAATACTGATATAAGTAAGCGACTGAATAAATAAATAAATAGGGAGACACAAACCTCCCATTCAGAAGTACTCCAAATAATTAAGATACGTCACTTTCAAGGAGATGGGGCATAACTCCCCACTCCTTAAGTGTTCACTGCACAGAGTTACTTCCTTCCAAAGAGTACAGTATAGAAAGAATGTGCAAAAGAGTAACTTTACAGTGAAGAAACCTGATAAACCATGATATGTCATATCAATAATATGTATCCCTGAAATAATGTGATCATGGCACTTTACTTCTATGATTTCCCTCCCCAAATATCATAATCCCAGTCTAATCATGATAAAAATCATAAAATTCCAAATACAAGACATTCTGCAAAATACTTTATCAGTCCTCAAAACTGTCAAGTGTGCTGAAAACAAAGAAACTCTAGAAAACTGTCACAGACACAAGGAGCTATGAACACCAAATGTAATGTGGTATCCTGTATGGCACCCTGAAACAAAAAGGATATTAGGTAAAAACTAAGAAAATCTCAGCAATTTCCACCAATATGGCCAAATAGGAACAGCTCCAGTGCACAGTTCCCAGCGAGAGCATTGCAGAAAACAGGTGATCTCTGCATTTCCAATTGAGGTGCCAGGTTCATCTCATTAGGACTGGTTAGACAGTGGGAGCCCAAGGAGGGTGAACCAAAGCAGGGTGGGGCGTCACCTCACTCAGGAAGTGCAAGGGGCCAGAGAACTTGCTCTCATTGCCAAGGGAAGCCATTAGGGACTTTTCCTGACACTCTGGCACTTTAGCTCAGATACCTCACTTTTCTCATGGCCTTCACAACCCACAAACCAGGAGATTCCCTTCAGTGCCTACAACACCAGTGACCCAGATTTCCAGCACAAAACTGGGCAGCCATTTTAGCCATAGCCTTTTTTTTTTTTTCCCTCAAAACCCAAGGTGCCTAGAACAGCAGTGGGACAGAACCACTCATTCCCCTGAAAAAGGGGGCTGAAGCCAGGGAGCCAAGTGATCTGGCTTGGTGGGTCCCACCCCCTACGAAGACCAACTAGCTAAGATCCACTGGCTTGAAATTCTCACAGGCAGCTCAGCAGTCTGAGCTTAAACTGGAACGTTTATGCTCAGTGGCTGGGAGGGGTGTCCACAATTGCTGAGGCTCAGGTAGGCAGTTTTAACCTTACTTGTGTAAACAAAGTAACCAGGAAGTCTACACAACAACTGGGTGGAGCCCACAGAAGCTCAGCAAGGTCCCTGCAGGCAGACTGTCACTAGACTTCCTTCTTGCTGGGCAGGACATCTCTGAAAAAAAGGCAGTAGCCTGTCAGGGACTTAAAAATAAAGCCCCCACCTTCTTGGTACAGAGAACCTGGAAAAAGGAGTGGTTGTGGGTTCAGCTTCAGCAGGCTTAAATGTCTCTACCCAATAGCTCTGAAGGGAGCAATGTATCTCCCAGCACAGCACTTAAGCTCTGGTAAGGGACAGACTGCCTCATCAAGCGTCTCCCTAGCCCCTATGTATCCTGACTGGGAGACATCTCATATAGGAGAGCTCTGGCTGGTAGCTGGCAGGTACCCGTCTGGAACGAAGCTACTAGAGGAAGGAACAGGCAGTAATCTTTGCTGTTCTGCAACCCCCACAGGTGATTCCCAGGCAAACAGGATCTGAATTGGACCTCCAGCAAGCTGCAGCAGATCTGCAGCAGAGGGACCTGACTCTAAGAAGGAAAACTAGCAAACAGAAAGAGATAGGTTCAACATCAATAGAAAGGACATCCACTCAGCGACCTCATCCAAGGTCACTAACTTCAAAGACTAAAGGTAGACAAATCCATGAAGACGGGAAGAAAATAGCACAAAAATGATGAAATCTCTAAAAACAAGAATGCCTCTTCTCCTCCAAGGGATCACAACTCCTCATCAAAAGGGAATAAAACTGGATAGAGAATGAGTTTGATGAATTGACAGATGCAGTCTTCAGAAGGTGGGTAATAACAAACTTCTCTGAGCTAAAGGAGCATGTTCTAACCCAATACAAGGAAGCTAAGAACCTTGAAAAAAAGTTAGATGAAATGCTAACTAGAATAAACAGCTTAGAAAAGAACATACACAACCTGATGGAGCTGAAAAACACAGCACAAGAACTTCGTGAAGCACATGCAAGTTTCAATAGCTGAATTAATCAAGCAGAAAAAAGGATATCAGAGATTGAAGATCAACTAAATGAAATATAGTGAGAAGGTAAGATTAGAGAAAAAGAGTGAAAAGAAATGAATGAGGCCTCCAAGAAATATGGATTTGTGGAAAGATCAAATCTACATTTGATTGGTGTACCCAAAAGTGATGGGGTGAATGGAACCAAGTTGGAAAACACTCTTCAGGATATTATCCAGAACTGCCTGGCCTAGCAAGGCAGGCCAACATTCAGATATACAGAGAACACCACAAAGATATTCCTCAAGAAGAGCAACCCCAAGACAAATAATTGTCAGATTCACCAGGGTTGAAATGAAGGAAAAAATTCTAAGGGCAGCCAGAGAGAAATGTCCAGTTACCCACAAAGGAAAGCCCATCAGACTCACAGCAGATCTCTCAGTAGAAACCCTACAAGCCAGAAGAGAGTAGGGGCCAATATTCAGCATCCTTAGAGAAAAGAAGTTTCAATCCAGAATTTCATATGCAGTCAAACTAAGCTTCATAAATGAAGGAGAAATAAAATCCTTTATGGACAAGGAACTGCTGAGAGATTTTGTCACCACCAGGCCTGCCTTATAAGAGCTCCTAAAGGAAGCACTAAACATGGAAAGAAAAAACTGTTACCAAACACTGCAAAAACATACCAAATTGTAAAGACCATTGACACTATGAAGAAACTGCATCAACTAACAGGCAAAACAATCAGCTAGCATCAAAATGGCAGGATCAAATTTACACATACCAATATTAACCTTAAATGTAAATGGGCTAAATCCCCCAATCAAAAGACACAGGTTGGCAAATTGGATAATGAGTCAAGACCCATGGGTGTGCTGTATTCAGGACATCCATCTCACCTGCAAAGATACACATAGGCTCAAATAAAAGGGATGGAGGAAGATTTGCTAAGCAAATGGAGAACAAAAAAAAAAAAAAAAAAAAGCAGAGGTTGCAATCCTAGTCTCTAACAAAAGATTTTAATCCAAGAAAGATCAAAAGACAAAAAGAAGGGCATTACATAATGGTAAATGGATCAATGCAACGAGAAGAACTAACTATCCTAAATATATATGTACCCAAGACAGGAGCACCCAGATTCATAAAGTAAGTTCTTAATAACCTACAAAGAGATTTAGACTCCTACACAATAATAGTGGGAGGCTTTAACACACTGTTGTCAATATTAGACAGATCAACAAGACAGAAATTAACAAGGATATCCAGGACTTAAACTCAGATCTGGACCAAGGAAACCTACTAGACATCTACAAAACTCTCTACCTCATACTCACAGAATATACATACTTCTCAGCACCACATCACACTTATTCTAAAATTGACCATATAATTGGAAGTAAATCACTCCACAGCAAATGCAAAACAAATGGAAATCATAACAAACAGCCTCTCAGGGGACAGTGCAATCAAATTAGAACTCAGGATTAAGAAACACACTCAAAACTGCACAACTACATGGAAACTGAACAACCTGCTCCTGAATGACTACTGGATAAATAATGAAATGAAGGAAGAAATGAAGATGTTCTTCTAAACCAATGAGAATGAAGACATAACATGCCAGATTCTCTGGGACACATTTAAAGCAGTGTCTAGAGGGAAAATTATAGCACTAAATGCCCACAAGAGAGATGAAGAAAGATCTAAAATCCACATCCTAATGTCACGATTAAAAGAACTAGAGGTGCAAGGCTCTGCATCTATTGAGATGATCTCTAAGATGAGAGCAAAACTGAAGGAGACAGAGACACAAAATAAGCCTTCAAAAAATCAATAAATCCAGGAGCTGGTTTTTTGAAAAGATCAAAAAAATAGATAGACTGCTAGCAAGATTAATAAAAAAGAAGAGAGAGAAGAATCAAATAGATCCAATAAAAAATGATAAAGGGGTTATCACCATCAATTCCACAGAAATACACAGTACCATCAGATTACTACAAACAACTCTATGCACATAAACCAGTAAATCAAGAAGAAATGGATAAATTCCTGAACGCTTACACCCTCCCAAGACTAAACCAGGAAGAAGTTGAATCCGTGAATAGACCAATAGCAAGGTCTGAAATTGAGGCAGAAATTAACAGCCTACCAACCAAAAAAAGTCCAGGGCCAGATGGGTTCACAGCTGAATTCTACCAGACATACAAAGAGGAACTGGTACCATTCCTTTTGAAACTATTTCAAACAATAGAAAAAAGAAGGAATCCTCCCTAACTCGTTTTAGGAGACCAACATCATCCTGATACAAAAATGTGGCAGAGACACAACTAAAAAAGAAAATTTTAGACCAATATCCATGATGAACATTGATGTGAAAATCCTCAGTAAAATACTGGCAAACTGAATCCAACAGCACATCAAAAAGCTTATCCATCACAATCAAGTCAGCTTCATCTCTGGGATGCAAGGTTCAACATGTGCAAATCTATAAACATAATCCATCACATAAACAGAACCAAAGACAAAAACCACATGATTATCTCAAATGATGCAGAGAAGGCCTTCGACAAAATTTAACACCCCTATATGCTAAAAACTCTCAATAAACTAGATATCGATGGAACATATCTCAAAATAATAAGAGCTATTTATGACAAACCCACAGGCAACGTCATACTGAATGGGCAAAAACTGGAAGCATTCCCTTTGAAAACTGGCACAAGACAAGGATATTCTCTCTCACCACTCCTATTCAACATACTATTGGAACTTCTGGCCAGGGAAATCAGGCAAGAAAAAGAAATAAAGGGTATTTAATTAGAAAAAGAGGAAGTCAAATTGTCTCTATTTGCAGAAGACATAATTTCATATTTAGAAGACCCCACCATCTCAGCCCAAAATTTCCTTAAGCTAATAAGCAACTTCGGCAAAGTCTCAGGATACAAAATCAATGTGCAAATATCACAAGCATTCCCGTACACCAATAACAGACAAACAGCCAAATCATGAGTGAACTCCCATTAATAATTGCTACAAAAAGAATTAAATACCCAGAAATACAATTTACAAGGGATGTGAAGGACCTCTTCAAGGAGAACTACAAACCACAGCTCAAGGAAATAAGAGAGGACACAAACAGATGGAAACACATTTAATGGTTAAGGAGAATCGGTATCGTGAAAATGGCCATACTGCCCAAAGTAATTTGTAGATTCAATGCTATCCCATCAAACTACCATTGACATTCTTCACAGAATTGGATAAAACCACCTTATACTTCATATGGAACCAAAAAAGAGCCCACATAGCCAAGACAATCCTAAGGAAAACAAACAAACAAACAAACAAACAAAAACAATGCAGGAGGCATCACACTACCTGACTATACTACAAGGCTACAGTAATCAAAACAGCATGCTACTGGTACCAAAAGAGAGATATAGACCAAAGGGACAGAACAGAGGCCCCAGAAATAACACCACACATCTACAACCATCTGATCTTTGACAAACCTCACAAAAACAAGCAATAGGGAAAGGATTCCCTATTTAATAAATGGTGTTGGGAAACCTGGTTAGCCATATGCAGAAAGCTGAAACTGGATCCTTTCCATGCACCTTATACAAAAATTAACTCCAGATGGATTAAAGATTTAAACATAAGACCATAAAAACCCTAGGAGAACACCTGGGCAATACCATTCAGTACATAGGCATAGGCAAGTACTTTAAGACTAAAACAGCAATGGCAACAAAAGCCAAAATTGACAAATGGGATCTAATTAAACTAAAGAGTTTCTGCACAGCAAAAGAAACTATCATTAGAGCGAATTGGCAACCAACAGAATGGAAGAAAATTTTTTACAATCTACCCATCTGACAAAGGGCTAATATTCAGAATCTGTGAAGAACTTAACAAATGTACAAGAAAAAACCAAACAACCACATCAAAAAGTGGGCAAAGGATATGAACAGACACTTCTCAAAAAGAGACATTTATGCAGCCAACAAGCATGTGAATAAAAGCTCATCATCACTGGTCATTAAAGAAATACAAATCAAAACCACATCACTGGTCATTAAAGAAATACAAATCAAAGCCACATTGAGATTCTCACATCAGTTAGAATGGCAATCATTAAAAAATCAGGAGACAACAGATGCTGGAGAGGATGTGGAGAAATAGGAACACTTTCACATGTTGGTGGGAGTGCATATTAGTTCAACCATTGTGGAAGACAGTGTAGCTCACCAGCTACCCCAGAACAATTTGATGAATAGACAGTCTTTTCTTTCTTGTTTAATTTTGTTGACTCTGTCAAAGATTATGTAGTTGTAGGTGTATGACTTTATTTTTGGATCCTCTATTCTGTTCAGTCGATCTATATGTCTGTTTTGGTAGCAGTACCATGCTGTTTTGAATACTGTAGCCTTGTATTATAGTTTGAAGTCAGGTAATTTTTTCTTAGGATTGCTTTGGCTATTTGGGTTCCTTTTTGTGTGTATTGTTCCATGTGAACTTTATAATAGTTTTTTTCCAATTCTGTGAAAAATGACATTAGTAGTTTGATAGGATTAGTGTTGAATCTATAGATTTCTCTGGGCAGTATAGCCATTTTAACAATGTTGATTCTTTCAATCCATGATCACAGAATGTTTTCAATTTGTTTGTACAAGGTTGACCTTGGACAGTCTGGTGACCATATGCCTTGATAATGTTTGTTTTCTATAGTATCTTACAGGCGTTCTCTGGATTTCTTATATCTTTATGTCTACCTCTCCAACAAGAGTAGGGAAGTTTTTTTGAATTATTTCCTCAAATACAACTTTCCGTTCCTTCTCCTTCTCTCTCATGAATGTCAATAATTCATACATTTGGTTGCTTTACATTTAGACATTTTTCTAAATTTTTTTTTCTTCCCAGGTGCAGTGGCCCATGCCTGTAATCCCAGTAATCTGGGATGCCGAAGCAGGTGGATCACCTGAAGCCAGGCATTTGAGACCAGCCTGGACAATATGGTGAAACCCCATCTCTACTAAATATACAAAAATCTGCTGGGTGTGGTGGCACTCACCTGTAATCCCAGCTACTCAGGAGGCCGAGGCAACAGAATCACTTGAACCTGGGAGGAGGAGGTTGCAGTGAGCTGAGATTGTGCCATTGGACTCCAGCCTGGGCAACGATAGCAAAACTCCATCTCAAATAAATAAATACCTTTATTCTTTAGTTTTGTGAGATTGGGTTAGTTCAAGAGAGTAGTCTTCAAGCTCTGAAATTCATTCTTCTACTTGGTTCAGTCCATTGACAAAGCTTTTAATTGTATTTTGAAATTCCTTAAGTGAGTGTTTCAATTTCAGCAGCTCCACCTGATTTTTTTTAAAGATGTTTATCTCTTTCTTCATTTCCTGAATTGCTTTAGAAGTTTCCTTGTGTTGGTTTTCAAGCTTGTCTTGGATCTCAGTGAGCTTCCTTGCAATCCATGCTTTGAATTCTTTATCTGTCATTTCTGACTTTTCATTTTGGTTAGGGATCATTGCTGGAGAGCTAGTGAAATCCTTTGGTGGTATCACTACATTCAGATATTTCATGGTGCCAGAATTCTTGCACTGATTCCTTCTCATCTGGAGAAGTTGACAGTTCTGATTTTGTAATTATTTTTATGTGGGTAGGATTTTTTTCTCTTTCTTTTCTTTCCTGTTTTCAGTAGGGCACTGTCATGGGAGCTGTTTGCCAATGTTCTTTTCTCCAGGGTTTTGGGTATCCATCACGTTTCAGTAGATTCTCATTTTTCTTTACTTTTTTTTTAAATTAAAGTTCACAGAGTTGGGCTTTCTGTATTAACTTACTATTTCCAAGTGGCTGAGGCTACCAATGCTGAAAGCCTCCAATCCACCATCTCGGAAAAAAACTTTGTTTCTATACAAACATTTAAGGCGCTAAATCACCCTACAGTTATTACTTTAGATGCATCGAACAAATTTTGATATATAGTTTTATATCACTCAAATGGAAATATTTTTGAATTTCAATTATGAGTTATTTGACACATTAGCTATTAGAAATGTATGTTTCTTAAATTTCTAAGCATATGAAATTTTCTAATTATCTCTTGTTTGTGATTTATAACCTAACTGCATTGTAGTCAAAGAATGAAGTTTATATGCTGCCAGACTTTTGAAAATTGTTGAGAATTGCTTTATGGCTTAGCATAGGGTTGATATTCCTCAATGTACACATTCTATAGTTGCATATCCTGGACATGTCTCTATTTATTGTCCTATTCAGCTTTTCACTCTTACTGAAATTTTTAACAGTTTGATTTCTGAATTATTGAGAAAAATATATTTAAAAACTTTTACTATGATTATGGGTCTTTCTCCTTTAAATTGTCCATTCTTTGCTTTACATATTTTGAGGTTTTGCTATTATATAGCTTCCTAGTAAACTAAAGCTTTTACCACTATTGATTGACTCCATTATTGTACATTAATGCCTTTTATTTTAAGATCTATTTTGCCTGATGTTAATATACCTATTAACTTTATTTTCTCACTCTTTAACTTTCAACCTTTCTTTATCTTTACATTTAGATAGGAAATTCTTTCACTTTTTATTTTGAAGTAATTATAGATTCACAGCTAGCTGAAAACATCTTACAGAGAGATTCTGTGTACCTTCGCCCCATGTCACCCAACGCTTACATCTTATAAAACCATAGTTTAGCAAAACCAGGAAACTGACATTGGTATAATGTGTGGGTATAATTCTATATCACCCTATCACATGTGAAGTTTTGTGTAATTATCACTGTAATCAAGATACGAGACTATCCTATTATCACAAACATCTAAACAGCCAAATGAACATGATGACAGCCAGTTGATATTAAATAGCCTTTGTCAGTGCCCCTTCCTTCCCTCCTCTCTAGCCCTCTAATGTGGCTTGATGGCATATAAATAAATATTCATGTTGGCAAACATGCGGTAGAACTAAATTCAGAAATGTCTGGTTCTAGGAATTCAAATGATGGCATTAGAACCCTGTGTGGGCTTCATTGTGAGACAGGCTTCCTTTATATTGTGGGAAAGAGGCTACAGGAAGTTTCTGGCTTCCATCTCCTGCATAGTTAGTGAGTCTGGAGAAAAGAGTTAGGTCTGTTTGGACCAGTCACTATATCTGGGGGACAGGTGCTTTGATTATCAAGACTGGACTGCAGGCCTTTTATGGCGTGGGAAGTGGAATCCCACAACCTTAGCTCCCCCATCTCTCCACAGAATCATATGGAGAGAAAGAAAATGAAAAGAATTGGTTCTGTTATCAGAAGAGGGAAGGCAGGCAGAAGCAATGGCTGCTCACTGCACCAGTGATTGTGATACACAGGCTGGGTTGGAATCGCTGTTGTACACATTATCCTGGAGCATGATTTATCAAGTTAAGGGTTTAAACTTTTACTTCTACCAGAAAGACTGTCAGACATGTATCTTGGCCCCTAATCTGTTTACTGAATTTTAGATG
Source organism: Cebus imitator (assembly GCF_001604975.1). NCBI lineage: Eukaryota > Metazoa > Chordata > Mammalia > Primates > Cebidae > Cebus > Cebus imitator. The sequence continues at coordinate 2,406,057 of NW_016107526.1, forward strand.
TGGCATGTATAATTAGCTGCAGGGCTCTTTCCCTAAGAAACCTCATTATTACCTCAATTTACATCCCACAAAACCAGCTTCTCCTCTGACTTTTGGTGTTTCAGACAATGATTCTACCATTATTGAGTCTCCTAAATATAAAACCCTGGAGACATTCTTCATACCTCCCTTTCCCATCATTCCCAGTTCTATCCAGTCTTCCTTTGTAATGTCTTTCACAATTCCCCCTTGCCTTTCCCACTGATGTTTTTAAATTTCAGTTTCCATTATTTTACAGCAATAATCTTTCTCATTCTAATCTCTATTCATTCTATACACTAATGCCACATTAATCTTCTCAAAACATTGCTAGGCTTTCACTTTCAAAATAAAAAATGAAATCAATTTTCTCTATAATTTATAGGATGAAGTCCAAAATACTTAGCCTAGTATTTCAAGATCTGTTATAATCTGGCTCCAATCCAATTTTCCAATCTTCTTGATTATTTGCTTACATATACCTGCTGATCCAGCCAAACTAATATACTTGTCATTCCCCATGCATAGCATGTATATTTGAACTCTCCTCTTGTGCATACTGATTCTCCTGCCTTGAATGCTTTCACCATCCTTTTCTCCTTATCTAAAGTCCCATATCTTTTCTTCTAGAGCGACATCAAATGTTCTCTCTCCCTGAAATCTTTCTTTACAACTTCAGCAATATGTTGGCTCTCTCCACTAAACTTTTGCAGCACTCTGGCCCACTACTCATTTTAGTAACAAAATATGAGTCCTTTCCTTCCCCAGCCATGGTCAAATATCATGTATGCCCAAGCCAATTCATCTCTCTCTACCCCCAGCTTCCCAGACACTCCTGTCTAACTCAGGTAGGGCACAAGAAAACCCCACACCAAAAACTAGTCTTGTTGCCAAAGGTAGGAAGCCTGGTGTGAATAAGTTTGTGTACCAATGAGGTCATTGAAATATTCTCTGCTCCCAGGAGTGTTGGCATTGTTCATATTACTGAACTTCTAATTCAGATTTTTCTTCAGATTCTTCAGTTTCTTCTAAAAAATTGAGCCCAGCTCTAAATCTCAGTCTACTTCTCTGTGACCTCAGAACCTTATTGAGCTCTTGTTAGCTTGATTCCCTATTCCCTGTGTGCTGGGAGACTCACTCCCCACAAACTTCTCTCACAGATGTGTCTGGCACACTACATATATTGCTTGCCATTTCTGCTTCTGTTACAGTTAGCTCCTCTTAGTCAAGGATCTATCTTGCTTGTCTTTGTGTCCCCAGAAACTAGCACATAGTAGGTATATAAGTCATGCTTTTTAAAATAAACTTTTAAGTTTTGAATAATTATAGATTTATGAAAAAGTTGAAAAAATAGCAGAGAGTTCCTGTAATCCCTTTTCCCAGCTTTCTTCAATGTTAACTTCTTATGTAACCATGAAACACACTTATGAAAACTAAAAAATTAATATTGGTACAGTACTATTAACCAATGGCACAGACTCCAGATTTCACATATTATCCACAAATGTCGCTTTTCTGATCTAAGATCCAATCAAGGATACCACATTAAATGTAATCATCTTGTCTGCTTGGTTTTCTCCAGTCTTTGACAGTAAATCAAAATAATCTTTCCTTGTTTTCAACGACCATGACTTTTGTGAAGAGCATTAGTCATGATTTTGGGGAAATTTTGTTAACTTTAGTTTTCTCTGATGTTTTCTTTTGCTAATTTATTTGTTTTTCTTAAATGATAAATAAAAATTGCATATATTTATTGTGTAAAACAGGATGTTTTGAAATATGTATACATTGTAGAACGCCTGAATCAAGCTAATTAGCAAATGTAATATCTTGCATACTTACAATTTTTGTGGTAAAAACACTTAAAATCTACTCTCAGTGACTTTCAAGAATATAATGCATTATTAACTATAGTCAACACATTGTATAATAGAGCTCCTAAAATTCTTCTTCCTATCTAACTGTAATTTTGTACCCTTTAACCAACATCATTCCAAAATCCCTTCCCCAACACACAGGCCCTGGTAACCATATGAGTCATATTTTTTGAACCAAAGAAATCTCTGCTAAGTTAGACCTCTTTAGATATTTGCGCTAATATGAATCATGCCAATTTTGTCCAGTCTCTTTGAACATGGCAAAATGGACAGTTAGTTCCCCATCAAGGGTCAGTTCTTCTTGTCCCAGTTCTGTCTAGACTCTGCTCCTCCTTTTCCTTATAAAGTCTCACAGTCAGGCATGAATTATGACATTTTTTCTCTTAGATTCATGTCAATTTGTGTGGCTCTAAAGGTGGAAATGTGTCATCTAATTTCTTAGGCCCCTATTGTATAGCCTAATGCACTGAGTACATCAGACATTCGATAAAGTTTTGTTGATGTTGCTCTGAGTTAATTGTATGTCTTAGTCTGTTTTGCATTGCTATAAAAGAATATCTGATACTGAATCATTTATAAAGAAAAGAGATTTATTTAGCTCATTTCTCCATAGCCTGAGAAGTTGAAATGCATGGCCCTGGTTTCTGGTAAGGGGTTTTATGCTACATCACACATGGCAGAGAAGATAAAAATGGAATTGAGCATGTGAAAAGCAGGGAAAACCTGAGGAACATCCTGACTTTATAACAACCCACTCTTGTAGGAACTAGCTCATTCTCAAGATAACTGATTCAATCTCCAGAGAGTGAGAACTCACTCACTACTTCTAGAACAGCACCCAGCCATTCATGAGGGAGCCACCCTCAAAGCCCAAACACCTCCCACTGGGTCTCATCTCCCAGTATCACCACACTAGGGATCATTTTAACATGGGCTTTGGTGGGGGCAAACAAACCGTATCTAAACCATAGCATTGTATAGCACTAAAATACATTTTAACATAGTAATGAATGCATTATAATCAATTGTCTTTTAGCCTTGTAATAAAGAATTATCTATCAGTCAATCGTTCAATTCCTTATTTCTGATTCCTCAGTACATCCCTAGACTGATAGATTCAGATACTTCCCCTAGATGTCTAGTATTTCCCAATCTACTTATCCAATAACTTTTCCATAATTTTTATTGCAGTTATAACTTTGGAGTAATAAGAAAGATTCTATGTATGAAAAGGAGTTATTAGCTCTTGTAAATGCACACCAAAAAATTAAGTTATGATAAAGCCCTTTCCTTCTGAAATTTCTGTATTAATCAATTTTTATTTCTGTCTTATCTATTTATATCTCTTTTTAGGCCAGGTCTAAAAGCTTATTTGAGAAAGAGTCAAGATGACCAACTAGATGCAGCTAGGAGGGATATCTCCCAATGAAAGAGTGGGACATTGGGAAGACTGGAACACTTTGAGGAGATCTTCAGAGAAAAGGCATTGAGAGTGGATGGAGGGAGGACACAGATGCTAAACCAAAAAGAGGGAAATCTGGGAACCCTGCATGGGGCTGCTGAGCACCAGGATCCACCCCTGGCCCCCAGAAACTCCTGATGAAGGGGTAAGTGGAACAGTTAAGGAGTGGCCCACTGTCGTTATGGACCTCCGGAACCCTAGCTTCAGGAGATCCCACAACCACCACTTGCGCTGGTAAGCAAAGCTGCTTGGAGTGGTGGCAGGTGCAGGACTCCAGCCTGTGTGGAGCCCAGAGGGTTTGGCATGGGAATGGCTGCAGTGGAACACAGCCAGGGATGCCCCTTCCCCAAGGCTTGCCAAGATCTTGTAGGTGGCTTTAGCCTTTGGATGACTCTCAGACCAGGACAGAGCAGGGCAGCCTTGCCTATGAGACAGGGCCAGTCTGATCTGAGCAACCCCCTGTCTGCCAGCCTCTTCTAGGTTCCCAGTCTGGCCATGCCCACTTGCAGTGCAGCCTCAGATGCCCAATCATAGTGCTTCCTGGGGGACTGCATCATAGCTCCTTTGCCAGGAGACCACACCTAACCATTAGAGACCTCCAGCAGATGGGCTTCTGCTGACAAACACAGCCTACCCTCAGACTCACTGCACTGCAGCCTCCCCAGCCGTGTTCTGGCCCATAGGGCATGCGCTGTATTAGTCTGTTCTCATGCTGCTAATAAAGACATACCCAAGACTGAGTAATTTATAAAGGAAAGAGGTTTAATGGACTCACAGTTCCACATGGCTGGGGAGGCCTCACTATCATGGTGGAAGGCAAAGGAGGAGTAAAGTCTTATCTTACAATGAGGACAGGCAAGAGAGCTTGTGGAGGGGAACTCCCATTTTCAAAACCATCAGATCTCATGAGACTTATTCACTACCATGAGAACAGTATGTGGGAAACCAGCCCCATTATTAAATTATCTCCACCTGGACCTGCCCCTAACACATGGGGATTATTACAATTCAGGATGAGATTTCGGTTAGGATACAGCTAAACCATATCACTACCACTTTGTCAGCATGTGCACAGGAGTACCTTGCCTCCACTCTCCAAAAAGTAAATGTGTACACAAGCACCCCACCACTCCACTGTCATCAGAGTGAGCACACCCCACCACCCTGACCATCCCTGCCAGTGCCCCACCCCACTGAGGCATGGGCAGCCCTTCATGCCACTGCCACTGCTGATGGCACTAGTGAAAGCACAGATGCTTGAATCCTGCCCCTGCTGGCACCACACCACTGCCACAGGCACAAATGCACATAAGCACCACTGCCTTGCTTCTGCTGGCTCCCCGCCCCAGCCGATGTGTGTGCACCCCACCGCATGGCTGTAGGGGCTGGCATTCATGAGCAAGGGCTGTAGGGACTGGCATTCATAAGCAAGCACAGATTTTGCTGCCACTGTCCCTACAAAATGCTTTGGCCAGCATCTCTCATTAGAGTGTTGTGGTAAATGGAAGAGAACACCTCTGTCCTGCCAGAAAAACAGGTTCCTAACTCTGAGGGGCCAGAGATCAAAGCTGAGGGCCTGGTACCAGACCCCTTGAGTTAGATATGTAGCCCAGTAATGCTGAACTTAGCTTTGGACCCCTGAAATCTTCCAGGATCAAAGTCAGTTGACTGAATCCGCCTTATACCACATTCAAACCCCTAAGGACATTAAAGAAGATAGAAACACAAACACCCATCCAAAAGACAAGAACTTCAAGACTAAAGGAGTATTGGCCCACATGGATGAGAAAGAACCAGTGTAGGAACTCTAGCAACTCAAAGAGATAGACTGTGTTCTTACCTCCAAACAATCAAAGCAATGATTCGTAAGCAGGCTAAAATGGCTGAAATGACAGACGCAAAATTCAGAATATGAATAGGAACAAAGATCAAGATTCAGGAAAAAGTGGAAACCCAATCCAAGAAATCTAAGGAATATAATCAATTGATACAGGAGCAGAAAGATGAAATAGCCACTTTTAGAAAAAGAACCACACTTACCTGATAGAGCTGAAAAACACTACAAGAATTTCATAGTACAATCAAAAGTATTAACAGCAGAAAAGACCATGCCGATGAAAGCATCTCAGAACTTGAAGACTGGTCCTCCACATTAATTTAATCAGACAAAAATTTTTATGAAAAGAATAACAAAACCTTAATGAAATATGGGATTATGTAAAGAGATCAAATCTACCACTCACTGGGGTCCTTGAAAGAGGGAGAGAAAGCAAGCAACTCGGAAGTCATATTTGAGGATATCAGCCACAAAAATTTCCATAGGCTCGCTAGAGAGACCAACATTCAAATTCAGGAGATGCAAAGAAACCCTGGGAGATATCATACAAGATGACTAGCCCCAAGACATATAGTCATCATATTCTTCAAGGTTAACATGAAAGAAAAAATACTAAAGGCAGCTATAGAGAGGGGCCAGGTCACCTACAAAGGCAACCACATCAGGCTAACAGCAGACCTTTCATCAGAAACCCTACAAGCCAGAAGAGTTTGGGGGTTAGTATTCATATTCTTAAAGAAAAGAAACTCCAAGTGTTTCATATCCAGCCAAACTAAGTTTCATAATTGAAGGAGAGATAAGATCCTTTTCAGACAAGCAATTGCTATGGGAATTTATTACCACAAGACCTGCCTTACAAGAGATCCTCAAGGGAGTGTTAAATATGTAAACAAAAACCTTTACCAGTCACCGCAAAAACACACAAGTATATAGACCATTGACACTATAATGCAACAACACAACCAAGTCTGCATAATAGCCAGCTAACAACACAATGACAGAACCAAATTTGTATATATCAATATTAACCTTAGACAACCTACTGAATGGGAGAAAATATTTGCAAACTATGCATCTGGCAAAGGTCTAATATCCAGAACCTATAAGGAATTTAAAAAGCAGAAAAACCAAACAATCCTAATAAAAACTGGGCAAAGGGCATGAACACTTCTCAAAAGAAGACATACATGCAGCCAACAAGCATATGAAGAAACATTTGATAACATTAATTATTAGGAAAATGCAAACCAAACCACAATAAGATACCATCTCCCACCAGTCAGAATGGTTATTATTATAAAGTCAAAAAATAGCAGATGTCAGCAAGGTTGTGAAGAAAAGGGAATGATTATAAGCTGTTGGTGAGAATGTAAATTAGTTCAGCAACTATGGAAAACAGTTTGGTGATATCTCAGAGAACGTAAAACAGAACCAGCATTCAACCTAGCAATCTCATCATTAAGTATATACCCAAAGGAGTACAAATTGTTCTGCCATAAAGACACATGCACACATATGTTCATTGTAGCACTATTCACATGCAGCAAAGACATGGAATCAACCTAAATGCCCATCAATGGTAGAATGAATAAAGAAAATGTGGTACATATATACCATAGAATATTCTGCAGCCACAGAAAGGAACAAGATCATGTCCTTTGCAGCAAGATGGATGAGGCTGGAGGCCGTTATCTTAAGTGAACTAATGCAGGAACAGACCAAATACTGCATGTTCTTGCTTAGAAATAGGAGCTTAACATTGAGGACACATGGACACAAAGAAAGGAAAAACAGACACTTGACCTAACTTGAGGATAAAGGTGGAGAGGAGGGTGAAGATCAAACAAACAAACAAACAAAAAAAAACAAAAAACTACCTACTGGATACTACACTTATTAGCTGGGTAATGAAATAATCTATGCACCAAACCCCCAATGACATGCAATTTACCTATATAACAAACCTGCATGTGTACCCCTGAAACGAAAAGTTAGAAAAAATGCATAACTGAATATGAAACATTTAAATTATACATTCTCTGAGGTCACATCCTATGCCTCTCATATAAGCCTACCATAAATCTAAGCACATAGCAACGGCACAATTTATTTTTTTTTTATTATTTTTATTTTTGGAGATGGAGTCTCACTCTGTAGCCCAGGCTGGCATGCAGTGGCACAATCTAGGCTCACTGCAACCACCACTCCTGGGTTCCAGCAATTGTCCTGCCTCAAGTAGCTGGGACTGCAGGTGCCTGCTAATTTTTTGCATTTTTACAAAATACAAAAGAAAGTTCTCGGAGAACTTAAGACAGAACCAGCATTCAACCCAGCAATCTCTGTAGAGATGGGGTTTCACCATGTTAGCCAGGATGTTATCAATCTCCTGACTTCATGATCCACCTGCCTTGGCCTCCCAAAGTGCTGGGATTATAGCTGTGAGCCACTGCGCCCAGCCATGACTTTTTAAATGAGCAAAAACTTAATAAAAACCAACATTGAGTAATATTATATGATTCCACTTATATGAAGTACCTATAGTGGGCAAATTCATAATAACACAAAGTAGAATATGGGTTACCAGTGCTACGGGAGGAAGGAATGAGGAGTTTTTTAATGGGTACAGAGTTTCTACTTGGAATGATAGAAATGTTCTGGAAATGAATAGTGGTGATGGGTGCACAACATTTTGAATGTACCTAATGCCACTGAATTGTACACCTTAAAATAGTTAAGATGGTAAATTTTGTCATGTATATTTTACTGCAATAAAAATTTAATTAAAAATAACAAATACTGAACTCTAGTTAATAATATGCATTCTGAAATATTTAAGGGGATATGTACTGATATATGTATGTAATTTAAAGTGTGTAAAAAACTCAAGATGGATTGATGGATGGATAGATGGATAGGTATGTGATAAAGAAATTAAACGATTAATGACAGAATCTGTACAAGTACTTACTACAAATTTTTTTCAACTTTTTTGTATACCCCAAACTTTTTATTATAACATTAGAAAGAAACTAAAATCAGATCAGCAAACTTTAACTGAGAAATATTTTTAAAAGAATGAGTGGAAAGACAACTATATATTTAGCTGAAGAGACTGTATATTGCCAGAATTTTAATTAGTCCCACATTAATTCATACATTTTACACAGTTTGGAATTTTGATTTTAAAAGCGATTCTAAATTCCATTAGAGAACTCAAGCACTGCCCCCCTCAACAGAAGTACATCATTATAATGTATTTGACATATATAGTACTATAGTTAAAACATTATGGCATTATATAGCAATTAAAATATCATGGAATAGAAGAGACAATCTTAAGTTACATGCTAGAATACCTAAGAGCTTAATAGAAGATAAAAGAAACGCTAATTCTTTGGAAAGGGATGGATTTTTAAATGAATGTTGGAAAAAAAATCAAATAATAACTTTACCCCACATCATCTTCCAAATTAAATTATAAATGGGTTAAAGAGCTTATTTTTTTAAATATAGGTAGTTGCTGCTTTAGGCAGTTATGATATACGCAAATTTTACTTAATACAGCATTTTGAAAAGTTTGAATGCCAGTATGAAAAACTAGAATAATGTATAATAAATAGTTAATTTATTTTCAGATGAAAACCATTCTGCTAAGAACAATCAAAGAAACCTAAAAAATAAGAATAGTATATTTGGCTATTGGAAAAAAAGCTAACTTCTATGTCTTCAAAAATATTACAAACAACAGAAAAGAAAAATGTCAAAACTGGAAAAATACTTACAGTGTATCTGGCAGAAGGGTTACTATCCTTAATAGAGGCAGAGATCTTGTAAATAAATATATAAAAAAAAGTAAACCAAAACAAAAGTCCATAATACTTACAAAAAGCTGTCAAAGCGTCAAAAGACCATACGTTCATAAAAATCTCTCTCTCTTACTATGGAAAACTTTTAAAAAGGTATGGCTGGGCATGGTGATTCATGTCTATAATTCCAGCACTTCAGGAGGCCAAGGCGAGCAGATCACTGGAGCCCAGGAGTTCGAGACCAGCCTGGGCAACATGGCAAAACCCCATCTCTAAAAAAAATACAAAAATAGCAGGATGTGGTGGCCTGCGCCTGTAGTCCCAGCTACTCAGAAGCCTAAGGTGGGAGGGTCACTTGAACACAGGAGATCAAAGCTGCAGTGAGCCATGATGGTGCCACTGCACTCCAGCCTGGGCGATGGCATGAGATCCCATCTCAAAAGAAAAAGACTTTTACTTTTTTATACTCTTCTTGTTTACATTCGTAAAGATTTTTAAAAATACCTTCTCTGAGATAGTTTTGTTAAATATGTTTCTCTTGTTTTGCCATTAGGGGTGATGCTGTGGTGAGCCTCCTCATACATCTTGCATACCTCTGATTATTTTCTCAGGATAATTATTCACATTGATGCTGTTTTCTTCTGTTGATGCCTTATTCCTTAGGTTGGTTGGTAAACATTTAACAGTTTGTTACATAAACGTCTTTTAAGATGTCAAAAATAATATTGGATAAATTAAAAGGTTTCTGAATGCCAAAAAACAGAAAATGCATTAAAATATGCATAATGACTATCAACTGCATGATATTTTAGATAATGTCTCTTTTCTTCCTCACAGTTTTTCTTAATTTTCTAAAAGTTGAAGAATCATTTACAAAATGAAAGAGATACTCAGTTTACAGATTTGACCTGGATTTTATGTCAGCACCTGCTATAGTGCCTGGCCATATCAAGTAGATGTTTGATACTCATACACTTATTAAAACAGCTTTATTGAGATAGAATGTACATATCTTACAATTCATCCATTTAAAATGTACAATTCAGTGGTTTTTAGTATATTCACAGATATGTTCAGTTGTCTTCACAGTGAACTTTAGAACATATTCTTCACCTCAAAAGGAAATTCTGTCTCCTTTGGCTATCATTCCCTTATCCCTCATCTTCCCCAGCCCTAAGTAAACACTAATCTACTTTTTGTCTCTACAGATTTGCCTATTCTAGTCATTACATTTAAATAGAATTATATAACATGTGATATTTTGTGTCTGGCTTCTTTCACTTACCTTAATGTTTTCAACATCCATCCATGTTGTAGCATATATCAATATTTCATTCTTTCTTGTGGCTAAATTTTATTCGGTTATACCACATATTATCTATTTAACATCAGATTATTTATATTTGGGTCTTTTCTACCTTTTGTATAATATGAACAATTCTGCCATAAACATTTGAGTAAAAGTTAAAAAATAAAAATATATAAAAATGAAAGCTCATTTTAAATCATTTCTTTTGCTGGTATTGTCATATAAAGAATCATGTCTGTCATTTAGACCTCAAAGTTAATATAGATTATTAGCTTGGTTGTTTAACTTTAGAAACAGTAGTTGGCGCCCAATGTATTAGTTAGGCATAATACTATGATATAATAAAGTTACTTTTACTTCAATCAGGTTATTATTAGAGATCTTATTTTAGAGGTTAGTTTCAGTTATTTTGAAATGACAAAAATGATTGTGTACATCTTTCAAGAAGGGTGAAGGAATTAAATTACTTTTGCCTGGAAGGAAAAAATCTGAAAGGTGACCTGGATATGAATCTGTAAGAGTTAATGTGAAGAAGATAGTGGCCTCATTTTACCTACAGTCATGTAACAAATCAGTAGAGGTTGTGGTGGACTCTGCATTTGCAGTTTTGAATGAGCCAGGGTACTGCAGCTGCATTTGCTGCCAAACTGGAATTCAGACACACTCTACTTCTGCCAGACTACCAGAACGGAGACAACCAGATAAGTCCTTCCAACGTCCACAGAAATGGAGATAGAACAGAATGAGCCAAAAAGAAAGGACTGGTATCCATCATAATCTGATGCTAAAACTTCCATCTGTCCGCTCCTTAGAAGAGCCCTCTTATTCTCCAATTCCCTTTGGGAGGAGAAACCCTAGATTCTCCACACCTTGGAGTTATTCTCTCTCCAACCTAGTTCTCTCTCCATTTCTATCAGGTGTAAAAACTTACCTACACCATCATTTTGAAAATGCAATTTTTATTTTTTAGTTATCTGTCTTACTTGAAGTCTGGCAACACATGCTATTTATTTCCCATATTCACTAAGAAAATGGAATTAAATTGCTCCAAGGAGAAATTTGAAATATATATAAATAAGAATGTCCTGACTTGTTGGATGCTAGAACAAGTTATTGAGAGGAAATGTAGAATGTTCTTTCAGAATGAACCTCAGAGAAAACACAAACCCCTTAGCAGAAGACTGAATTTCCCTCATCACACTCTGATGCATCAGAATTTCAAAAATTAGAAAACTCGAGAGTTCTAATGCCTCAATCCCCAATGCCAGCCGATGCTGTTATTTTGTAGCCCTTGTTTGTTCAACTGATTATTTTATTAATGTATCCTAAGGACCTAGACACTTTAAACCTAGATTTTATTGTCGGTGTTAAACTGAGACCAACAGCACTGAATTCCTACTAGTGTCTCCTGAGAAGATTGTCCACAATGCCTCATTTGCAAAAAAAAAAAAAAAAATCAGTAGACTTCCATTCATTTGTACATTGGACCACTTCTTTCTTTTCTCAGCTGATATTGTATTTCCTATAATTATGCCTTATTAAAGCAATGTCTATCTTTGCTTATCTACTGGTTCTTTCCTTCTTTTTCAAACATGTCCTTTTAAAAAATAAACATGCACTGATCAGAACCTGCCATTTATGGGTATCTGACTGTCTCCTTCTTGCCCTTGTACTTGTGATCTCTGCCTGCTTCCACTTTGCATCCTCATTGCTCACTTCTAATTTGGGTTTGCTTCTTTTATTATAAATACACAACTTTCCACAATGACCTCTTCTTTCCAAAAGATATTTTTCTAAATCCTCTTCTCCTTGATAGTTCTGGGGCAAATAAAGCTCACTCCTTGAAAGTGACTCTGCCCTGTGCTTCTGGGCCACTGTATTCAGTGGATTCTTCCTGTCTTTCTGGCAGTCCCCTCTCCAGGTCTCCACAGACTCATTATCTCATTCTACGGCTGATCTGTTAACATGCCTCAGGACTTTATCCTCACCCTCTGCCTTTTTTCCTCTCTGTACTACTCCTTCCTGGAAACACATTCATGCTTAAGATGTACTTGATTTTTTTTTTTTTTTTTTTTAAAGACGGGGTTTCACCATGTTGGCCAGGCTGGTCTTGAACTCCCGACCTCAGGTGATCTGCCCGCCTTGGCCTCCAAAGTGCGTGGATTACAGGCGTGAGCCACCGCACAAAAATAAAAATAAAAAAGACTTACTTGAACACTTTTTGTTTTTGACTTCTCAATTTACATCACCAGCCCCAACCTGTCACCTAATCTAATATTTTCAGTTGTCCAGTTATATCAGGGAAAACTCCATTTTTGTAATTTCTCAGATTAAGAAATTTAAATTCATCTTTTACTCTTTCAGTGGTGGGTTCCATCCACTCAAGGTTACTGATGTGAGCAGGAGTTTGAGAGTCATAGTGGGTGGGAGGGTAGTGTATAAGTGTGGGGGGTAGGTTGGAGGGAGGTGTATGGAAGCATTATCAAGTGTGATCCCATAGAGATTCTCTGCTAAATCAAAATCAATGAAAGCCTGGGAAGAGGAATTAAAAGGCTGAGAGATAAGAATAGGGCATTGAAATAGAAAATCAAGTTGGAACAAATTCAAAAGCTTAATGATGTTAAACTGGCCTTTCAACTGGCCAGTGTGTGGAAAAACAGGTACTTTCATAAATAGCCAGCACGCATGTAATCTGATACAACCATATAGGAAAGAAATTTCAGAGTGCTTCTTAAAAATGTAAATGCACATACTCTACGACCCAGCAATTTCACTTCTTTACATACACTTATGAAATATTGCATATACTCTCATATGAAGAAAAGAGCATGCTACAAACCACAGTGCTTCCATTATTCATGTTGTGAATAAAAAAAGAAAGAAAAGAGTATGCTTAAGAATTTCATTGCAGCTTGTTAATAATACTAAAACATTGGAAATCTAAATGTCCCAACTGGGGAATGGTTTAGTAAGCTATGATATATCTATTATTCTAGAATATAATGCAGAAGTACAGGATTGAGGTAGATGTCTACTAATATAGAAGCCTCTCCAAAGACTTAGTGTTAAGTAGAAAGAAAAAATGTCTGGTGACTGTGGCTCACACCTGTAATCCCAGCACTTTGGGAGACTGAAGCGGGCAGATCACTTGAGCTCAGGAGTTCAAGACCAGCTTGGGCAACACAGCGAAACCCCATCTCTACCAAAAATACAAAAAAAATAGCCAAGCATGGTGGCGTGCACCATGGTCCCAGCTACTGAAAAGGCTGAAGTGGGAGAATCACTTGAGCCTGGGAGATGAAGTCTATGGTGAACCACGACCACGCCACTGCATTCCAGCCTGAGTGACAGAATGAGACTCTGTCTCAAAAGAAAAAAAAATATATACATATATATCTATAGTAGAAAGACATACAATGTATGATTTCTATAAAAACACACACATGCATAAACAATACCAAAAACACATGTTTTTTTCAGGAAGATATAAGTATACAATTACATAATGAAAAATCTACACAGAAAACCTATAAAAAACATTATTTTAGGGGAGGCAGGAGAGTACTGAGGCTGGATTGGTGCTCAAGGAGAATTTCATCCTTATCTGGAATTCAGTTGTTTTAAAATAAGGAAAATATATCCATGCATTAATTGTGTGGTTATGAGAGAGAGAGAGAAAGCGCAAAGAGGACACAGAGAATAAAGCTGAGGTAGAAAGAAAATGGAATGGCCAGAAATAAGCCAGGGCACAGATGGGTCAAAGGAAAGGTAAGGAACTGGTTCTGCAGACACATCCTGTCCACTGCAGTGTTCCTTCAACGTGTGTTTCAGCATACTTGGCAGGCCCAGAAGTGTCCTTAAAGGAACCAAGTTTTATTGGAAAAGTAGCCACTGCAGAGTTGGTGAGGCCAGCAGAAGGAAACAGGGTCAGCAAAGCAGGGGCTGACTAGCGTCTGGATATAGATTTAGTGCAGGTTAGGTTTAGGCCAGAGTTGTGATTGACTAGAAAGAGGTCTAGTCAAATGGGCTAGAGATCTCAGTAGAATTCACAGACAAAGTAGGCTGGCGGATTTGACTAATGGGTATACATCCTGGGTACACATCAGGCAAGACTCTATGGAGCCAGGACTAAATGCAAATTTCAGGGACAATTGTCAATGAGTTTTGTTATTTCCATGGGAAATTAAAATACCTGTTGCTTTTTACCTTAGACAGTTTAGACTTTTTTCTAGTCAGTCCTGTGTTGAGATAATGCTCTGACCCTAAAACCCTCTGAAATTTCTCCCTGATTCTGACTCTCCTCCCGGCACAGTCAGGTTCCTCTTCCACTTGGATTATTATAATAGTTCACTAGATGGATTCACTCTCTTCATTCCAATGCATTGTACATATCACTGCCAAATCAGTTTTCTTGCCTCATTAGTTCACTTAAGAAATGGCAATGGTCCTCTTTTGCCAATCTTCTATCCCAAACCAGCATCAGAATCAAACTCCTCTGTTTTGCTCTAAAAGCTCTGAGTAAGGTTAACCGTGCCATTCTTAGCTACCATTAACTTCCACTCTACCCATAACTTGCATCAACATTTTCTCACTACACTGGAGTTTGGCCTCCAAGTTCACTTCTGCAAAGCTGTAGGAAGTCAATAGTAGACATCAGATGAGTCCTGTGGGTGTATCTACTCCCAATGCAGCCTCAAATCATGTACATTATTGTCATCCAAAGAAAATTTTTAGGTTTTCTCTGCTGCTAACGTACTGTCCTTCTTCCTTTCCTAAGCCAAAGGAACCAGATCATTTTTTCTACTTCTGTGGCCTCACCCACAACACTTTCACAATGGCCTCTCCTCCTTATCTTCAATTCAGATCCAACTCTTGATGCCCTCCACTCTTTTTTCCTTCCCTCCTGCTCTTAGCCAACCACTGGAAAGCTGTCCCACACTCTTCTATCTATCCTCATCCTACATACGTATACATTAATACCTATCTCAGGTTCCATCTCTATCATTTAGCCTTTTCTAATGACTTCAACATACAGATATTCACCCCATCTCTAAATTCCTGCAGTAATTATATATAGCAAAAAGTAACTCTATTACATATTTTATTGTTCTTAGTGGTTTCTTGACTGTATATTTTATCTCCCAAGTGTAAGTGCCTTAAAAAGAAGAATCATATCTTTACTCTTATTATATTTCTTTTGTCATTAATGTAGTACCTTGCTCATAGTAAACATTTAATAAGAATTAGATGTATTGATTTGATGTATCCTATACTTTTTCACAATTATTCTTTACACATTATTTTAATCAAGACTCCTTTGGTTGCAAGTGGTAGTAATCCAAATAAAACTGACTTAATTTGAAAGGAAATTTTCTGGTCCACCTAACTGAAACTGCAGGTGTAGTTTGACTTACAGCAGGGATGGTCTACAAACTCACATAATATAATTAAGAATCAATATCTCTCCATCTCTTCATTCTGATCCTAGAGGTTAGATCTCAGGCAGTGAGTTGACCAGGAATGGCAAAAGTAGCCACCAGAAATTCCAGCTTGCATCTTACCAATCTACCAACCCAACGGAAAGAAAAAAAACTAAATATTAGGTTGAAACATATAAAATTGCTATTTATGTAGGTCAAAATGGTTGAATCAAGGCAGTTTCATATCTTTCAACCTAATAGTTCCAGCAAAAGTCCCAATGCTAAAGTTCATTGGTCCAGCTGAGATTTTATAACCATTATTAAACCAGTCATTGTGGCCACTGAGATGCAGTATTTGTACTGGTCAGTCTTGAATCATATGCCCACATGCTGAGCCATGTGGACAAAAAGTGAAAGAGGACTGATTTCTCATTGGAAATTTAAGTTGCTATCATTAGAAAAAGGAGAATAAAAACTAAGCAAGCAAAACACTAGATGCCCATTATGCATACAAGAAACACTCCAAGGTTGAAATTTACCATGAATTTAATGAAACCTAAACTTCAGGGAACCTCACTTGCATATGCTCCTTCTAAGATGAAGTATTTATTTTTGTATTTAAATTTTTGTGTTCCTTTTCTTAAAGAGGGACTCCTAAATTGTATAAGCTTCAAGACCAATACAACCTGGATCTGCCCCTCATAAAAATACTCAAAAATATTCGTGAAAATAATAAATAAATGTTCTCAACATATTGACCCCTCTCCTGCCTTTAGCAGAAAGAAACCATCTGTTAGATAGTTTATTCACTAAAGTATTCACAATAACTTAATATCTTATCTTTTGACCCAAACAAAAAAATAACTTGATCATGCCCTTCAGATCTCCCTAGCTTCTGGAACTCGGAATCTTAATGTATTTTTCTCTGCCTCTATCACAGACTCACTCAGATAAGGCCCCCCAATTTTTTTTCACTTCTCTGAATTTTAGTTCCAGATGAAACCTGCCTCCTAGTATCACCTTTCATGAGAGGCCAATCCATTATGAGGTGCTCCTTTCTGGGTCCCACTATGGTTCCCTACAGAACCAATTTGAAGAAACTCAGCAATTGCTCATATTTATTCTAAACTGATATTCTTTTTTTAAAATTCCAAATCAAAATGAATTCTCAAAACTATCACAGAGAGAACACAAAATGTAAGATATGTCTTATATTGGAGTGAATCTAGGATGTGACTCTTGTCAAAGCCACTTACCTATAGGGGACCAAAGATCAGAGATGTCCCAAAATCAGATCTGGGTAACCAGAAAATTGTGCCTGTTGTTGAGATTTCCAACTACACTTTACCCTTCTACTTGGCAGTCAGACAGCCTCAGGAATGTAAATTCATGCAGTTTTGAATGTGGGGGAAGGTTAGGAAACTAAGCCTGCCTGCTGCTATTCTGATTACAGCATTTGTCGCTGGCTGGGAGAGACAGCTCTGAGATTGATGCTATTTTTCTCCCTTCTCAGGAAAATGGCTTGGGCTATGTATCAGGGAAGGCCAAGGGCCACCTATGAGAGACAATTTCCGCTTAATCCCCAGCAGGTTCCTAAGTCAGTAGTCCTTCAGATGTGGCATTGCATTTGACCTATTTATTCCATCCCCTGCTCCCTGTCCCCCAGCTCCTGCAAGAAATATGGCATAGAAACAGGGCAGTGCAATTATATTGCCTTTTTTTCTTTTAATTTGTTAAAATTGTCTCTAGGCAGAAGAAGTGAGGTGGGGGTTAGAAACCAGATGGTTGTAACTGGAGTAGAAACCTACTACTCAGTAGCTTTGAGATGCTCAAATCTGGTAGAAGTGGCTATTTCCAAGCAGGAAAAGGGGAAGAAGCAACAGAGCCGTGGAAAAAGATTTCCAGCAGATTGATCTCCAGTGTCTTATCTCTCCAACCCATGTTCACTCACATGTAAAAGGTAGCCCCTTTTCCCTTAATTCTCCAAAGCACCACCAACAATGGGTTAGAGCAGTCTTTTTCCTGAAAGTTGTGGGGGGGGGGGGTGCAAGGGTAAGCTAGTGATCATGAAAGGGGTTTATAACACAGGACTTAAATCATCTACAAATGAATATTATCCATCCTTCTTTAAAGCTCCTCAGCCTCTCTGTTATCTTCCTCCTCAGCATCCGAAGCATCCTCACCCCTCACGAACCCCAGGCACCTGATGTATTTCTCTGCTTCTCTCTTTACACACATGAAGTAGAAAGAAAACTGGGGCCAGGCCCTGTGGCTCATGCCTGTAATCCCAGCACTTTGGGAGGCTGAGGCAGGCAGATCACCTGAGGTCAGGAGTTTCAGACCAGCCTGGCCAACATTGTGAAGCCCCATCTGTACTAAAAATACAAAAGTTAGCCAGACATGGTAGCACATGCCTATGGTCCACTCAGCTCAGATTGCAGGAAGAGGTGTCTACAACCTCCTTCTCACATTTGATAATTCACTAGAATGACACAGCGCTCAGGAAAGAGATTTACTTACTATCACCAGTCTATTGTAAAGAATACAGCTCAGGAGCAGCCAACTAAGGTATGTCTGTGCAGCTATTCAGAAGGCTGCACTCCAGCCTGGGAAACAGAGTAAGAGTCTGTAAAATGAACAAATGAACAAAAGAAAGAGACTGAGAGGAAGGAAGGAAGGAAGGAAGGAAGGAAGGAAGGAAGGAAGGAAGGAAGGAAGGAAGGAAGTCGGTCAGGAAGTCAGGCAGGCAGGAAGTAATTTGAGACTGTAGGAAAGAAAAAGAGTCAGGGAGCTGACTAAGCACTAACCGGTTATTTTCTTATATTTGGGGTGATTCAGCCAGCAAGAAGAGCCCTTTCTCTTAGTCTCTGTGCCATCTAAACACCTGAAGGATAGCGGCACACTGAGGTCTGGGGGTAAGGGCTGATGCCTCCTTCCTCTAGTCTTTGATAGGGAAAACTGACTCTCAGGCTTGTGTGAAGTTCTGTTCAGGTGTAGTGGCTCACACCTGCAGTCCCAGCACTTTGGGAAGTATGAATCACTTGAGCTCAGCTCATGTTGCTAGCCTGGGCAACATGGTGAAACTCTGTCTTTACAAAATGTTAGCTGGGTGTGGTGACATGTGCCTGTAGTCCCAACTACTTGGGAGGCTGAGGTGGGAGGATCACCTGAGCCTGGGAAGTTGAGGCTGCAGTGAGCTGTGATGGTGCCACTAAATTCCAAACTGGGTGACAGAGCAAGATCCTGTCTCAGGAAAAAAAAAGCAGCCAAATATCCACTCGGTTATCCACCTGTTAAGAGTTTTTCCCTCCCCCTAAAAAAGGATGTCTTTTCCAAAAGCACTTCTCCATCTCTCTGACACCAATTAGGTGGCCTACAATTCATTTCTGGCACTAACTATCCAGAGTTAATACCAGATTTACAGCCTTAAGGGCTCAGTCCCACAAGACTGCCCTCACCTCAGAAGCCAGTTACAAGCAAGGGATCCACAGGTTACCAACTCTTCTGTCAATCTTGGCTACAAATTCAGGGGTTCCTACAAACTCCTTCTCAGGTTTGGTAATTCACTAGCCTGACAGCACTCAGTAAAGAGCTTTACCCTCTATTACCCATCTATTCTAAAGGAGCCAACTCAGGAGCAGCCAACTGGAAGAGAAACACAGGGCAAGGTATGGGAAAGGGACATGGAACTTCCATGCTCTTTCCTGGCGTACCACCCTTCCAGCATCTAGACATCTTCCACAACCCAGAAGCTCCCCAAACTCCATTGTTACTTAGGAGTTTTACAGAGTTTCTTTATGTAGGCATGATTGATTAAATAATTGGCCATTGTCACTAGCTCCTCTCTTTTCCCCTGAGATTGGGGATGAGGGTGAAAGTTGCAAGCATCTAATCAAGCCTTGGTCTTTTTGGTGACAAGATGACTTATCCTAATAACTCAGGCAATTTCCAAGGGTTTTAGGAGCTCTGCACCAGGAACTGAGGACAAAGACCAAATAATCCTCTTATTATAGCACCTAATTATGTTTACGTGTCTTGTAAAGAAAAAATGTATAGCCACCCTCCTTAGGATATTAGCCTTCCTGGCTATTTCTGGCTTTCTGTTTCCATATGCTCTCCATATCCCTTTAACAGACTGACCAGGAACCTCTGATCTTTACTTATTAGACTTACTAATACATAGCTAGTTTTTCCTATGGCAGACCCCTTTATCTCCCTCTCCAAACAAATCATTCAGGAGAACAAGCATCCTTAAAGCATTAGAGGTGAATGCCCACAACACTCTTTCTTCCTCCCAGAAGAACCTTAGGAGGATGTCAGTGGGAAGGGTGAACTTAAACGGCTGAGGGCCTCACCCCCACTCCTTTTCATGCAGGCATCATCCCCACTTTTCTGGACCACCTCTGTTGGCCTCTAGGTTACTGATATCCCATAAATGAGAAGAAGATCATTTTGAGTGTCCAGGGAGACATCTTGGCTCTTATTTGTTCAAGTCTCTGGAAAGAGCTCTAGGAGCTGGGTCCTGAGACCCTGGAATTCAAGACCAAGAACTTTACTAGTTGCAATGGGATGGGGATGAGGGCCAATCTGAGTGAATGCCTCTGTGCATTCTGCCTCACTGGCTCTCCTCCTTCCCCCTCCATGAACAAAGACAAAAATAAAAACAAAACCAACTCAAGGAAACAAAGCTTTTCTTTTAGGTTATCAAGAGATCTTCCAATTGGAGCAAAACCTCACTCTCTCCTGCTGCCCCAGACAGTCTCAATCTCAGATGGTGAGGGCCTCAAGCCCAAACTGGTTTATTTGAAATCCATGTTTAGGTCCCAGCATGTGGCATGTGCTCCACTCTGATGACACTTTTAGTTTCTAATAATAGAGCAGATGAAGTAATATTGCAATTGATGTTCCCGGGGATTTGATTGGATAAGTGCATAAAGTGTGGAGGGGGAAGGGGGTTGCATGGACAGATCACATTAGTATTCCCGTCCTATCAATGTGCGGGCCCGTGAACAACGTCAGCCGGACCGATTCTCTGCGTCTGCCAGTCCCGCCACAGATTCATCTGGGATCTTCAAACAGATGAGCCCTTAGAGACAAGGGATCAAGGCAGCCGATTAGAGCCAATTGCTTGCTTTGGGGACGGCCAGTCCTTCCAGGCCTGGCGACAGTGGAGGGAGGGGAAAGACGAACCGAGCGCCGCTGCGGGAAGACACTGAAGCAAGAGCGACACCCCTTTCCGCCCCCCACCTTGCAGCGCAGGCTTTGAAAGCTGCTCCCCCACCTGAATGGAAACTCAGAACCGCCGGGCGGCGCGTTCCTTCTCGCCCAGCCTTGCAATCCATGCCGAGAGGAAGGCAGAGCGAGCCCGCGCCAGCGCCCAGTTCCCGGGACAGGGTCGGCAATGCTGCTGAGCAGAACTTGATCGCGCCCCTTCCTCGCTGCTAGTGGAAGCGATGCTGCAAGGCACAGCCAGCGCTTCCCCGGCTCTCCTTCAAGCTGAAGGTTACCGACCCGCGCAGCCAGCCCCAGCACTGTGAGCTGCGCGCCTCAGGTCCGGGCTCCGGGTGCTTGGCGGCGGCGCGCAGGGCAACGACCGGGCCGCCCGCGCCGGGGCGCACTGCACCAGCGGCTTCGGCTTGGTGGATGTGTATGCATGAGTTCTGCACCGAATGGGCGCAAAAAGCGCCCCAGCCGGTCCACCCGCTCCTCAATCTTCCAGATCAGCAAGCCCCCGCTGCAGAGCGGAGATTGGGAGCGCAGGGGCAGCGGCTCCGAGAGCGCCCACAAAACCCAACGAGCCCTGGACGACTGCAAGATGGTGGGTGAAAACTGCGCCTTTTTTTTTTTTTTTTTTTT
>NW_016107526.1:2427651-2452310 GCF_001604975.1 Cebus imitator
TTTTGAGAGGGGGTGGGGGGAGTCCTGTATGTTAATCATTTGCTTGAGTGCCAGCCACTCCCCCACCCTCAGCTTCTCAATGCCGATCACGTGGCACATGCACTATTTTTAAATCTGCAGTCCCCCAAATTCGGGGTGACACCCCGGTCGTAAGGGCCCTGCAGAGAGAAGTGTCACAACAAGGGTCTTGGGGATCAGCGGCTGTGGGCTGTGCCTCTACCCCCTCGAAGAATGGTGGATGGATGCGAAAGACACAGTGAACTGGCTCGCTCACAGGGGAGGGAGGGATGAGGAGGTGGGGATTCTGCTTCCTGGGGAGAGAGTAGCAACAAACCCAAATACAGCGCGCACAGGGCGCTGCGGAGGGGTCGAAGGTTCCAGCGCAGAGCCTGTAGCTGGTCTTCCCGTCAGGCCGTCTGGCTGAGAGGTTCAGTGGCCCAGCAATAGTGGTTTGCCTATTACACCCTACCTGTGGTCTCCCCCGCCCCTCCCACCGTGCAACTTAAAAGCCACATCCTAGCAGTATCAGAGGGGAGCGTCTATGCCGGAGTCCCCAGCATCATTCTCTGTTGACCTGGGAGTGGCACGGTAGCGCTCCAAATATGCTCTCTTGCTCTTCAGAAACTGAGTCTGGAAGGGCGAGGGTAAGCAGGTCTGGAAATAGAGCTTCCATGGCCAGGCTTGCCTATGAAAATAAACACTTGCCTTTGACAAAGAGACTTAAAATCTTGGTGCCTTCTGGTTTAAACAATTCCTAGGCTCCTTAGCTGGAGATCTGGGGAGCTGACTCAGGGGTCCGTGAAGGTCCCTGTTTATGTACTCCGAAATGGGAAACTTTCTTATGAGAAATGTTTGGTGAAAAAAAAAAAAACCTCACTTCTTTTTCAGCTTGTCCAAGAGTTCAACACACAAGTGGCCCTGTACCGAGAGCTGGTCATTTCTATTGGGGATGTCTCGGTCAGCTGCCCCTCACTCCGGGCGGAAATGCACAAGACAAGAACCAAAGGCTGTGAAATGGCCCGTCAGGCACACCAAAAACTGGCTGCCATCTCAGGGTAGGAGACTCGGCATTATTTGGTAATTCATATACATGATGCATGGATGCTGACAGAATTTTATGGTGGCCAAGTCCTCAGAGATGATCTCCACATATTTGAGATTTTAACCTTGAGATCGAAATTCTCTAGAGAGCTATACACAAACTATAGGCCAAGCTATAATTTGAAGGCTGAGTGATTCTTGTATATATGTATATATATTTAGAAGATATGGATCAAGTGATTTGTTTAAAACTTAATTTTCAATATGCTGGCCACATACTGGAATTTGGAGCATAAGATTTGGGGTGGATGGTTGGGTATCAAACTGAAGTTAAATCATCATGCCTCAAGATTATTTTGTCATCTGCTACTGAACAAACGGCCTGTGCTGTAGAGAAAAAAATCTTTACTAAATCCCAGATTTACTAAACTATTTATACCATGAGATAAATTCCTATGATACCGCCTAAAATAAAATCCCTAAAATAAGGTCTTGGATATAAATTACTCTCTTCACTGTGGTGATATGAAGGGGTAAGTTTTAGCAAAAGAACAGTTTTTAAAGATTAGGGAAATTCACAAATCTCAGTAAACCTAAGCTGACATTGTACCCCAAATTTTTATTTATTTTCATCAGATTTATGGTTTTTCAAGCCTGAATTAGGAGATAATTCAGTATGTGAAAACTGCTCTCTTGGGACGCTACCTACCCCTTCTTTCACCTCTTAATATTGAGGAAAAAAGTTAGCCATGGCTTTTGTTAACAGTTCCTATTTTCAAGATAAGTACTTAGAGCAAAGAAACACAGGAATCCTTATACAAATACATTGATACATTAATTTAAGTGCTTGATTCAGTCTGAAGATAGCCTTTATCTATTTATCTATGTGAGTATAACTTCATCAGAGTAGAAGTTCACATCAGTTGCTCACCTGATAATGTTACAAATTGATCACCTGTAGGAATTATATCTAATTTACCTATTTGAAAGAATCACTCTTTGCCATCTTTAATTCCAATAATATGTATAGTGACTATTATATGTTGCCTCTCTTAATAATTAGTTTACATTTGACCACAGGCATTTTATATCATGAAAAATGATACACTATAATCATCTCCTTGAAGAGAGGGATAAACAAAATATGTTATAACCCTATTTTTTTTGGTAAAAATATTGAGAGGTTATCCTTTCCTGTTTTAACTCTTATACTGTTCTTAACAAGAAGTAAATCTGTAAAAGTCTGAACCACTTAATTCTCCAAAAAGGAGGGGGAATTAAGTGGTTCAGGAGTTTGGGGAAGAAATGTAACTGTGATAAATCCCAGACAAGGAGAGAGAGAGGGGGAAAAATCAGAAATGTGAAGGAACACTGGTAAATTTAAAGGTACAGAGAAACAATAATTCAGAAGGAAAAGCAGATTTAGGACAGGAAATTCTCTCTCAAGGCTAAGGAGTCGCATCTCTGTAAACCTTACGTCCTGCAGTATAGGTTGGGATTGCATTTAGAATCCCTTTGAGTTGGGACTCAAAATGAGAACATGTTCTAATCAGAGAAGGTGGGCTAGAGAAATGAACAAGGAATTTGATTCAGTCTATTTTGCTACACACACGAAATTCAAGGTCTTCTAAAGGTTCAGGAAAGAAAGGGTCTGAAACTATTGGCTAAAAGTTGAGTTTGGAGGATTTCCAGTGGATTTTTTTTTTCTTTGAGAGGTGTGCTAGCTCTGTTACCCTGTCTGGTCTTAAACCCTTGTACTCAAGCAATCCGCCTGCCTCAGCCTCCAGAGTAGCTGGGACTACGAGAATGCACCATGGCACCTGGCTTGAGGTGGATGTTATTTACTCTGGTGTTTTTAGCTCTTTGCTACTTGCTTACATGTTATCTAAGGGTTGATGTTAATGGGGGCAGTTGTATAAGAATTAGTGGGAAAATAAGGTGTTACTAGATCCTTGCGAAAGGAAAGCCGACTCCATAAAATATTCTAGGATAGAATTTGACACCTTTCCTTCCTTACAATAATAATTAAATGCAATTTAACATTCTTTATAAAAAATGACAGCAATATAATTGAAGGAAATCCCTTTAGTTCCTCACCATCTGGGCTCCATTAATGAAGGATGTGATTCCCTTTGGCGGAATCCGTTTCTGATATGGCTTGTTATGTGGGCTCTTGTTTCAAGCTTGATGTGAAGGCTGGGAGGGAGGCTGTAGGAGTCACTTTAAAGTTTGAAGCAGGGATGAGAAAAGCAAAGGTTTTTGGCAAAATTTAGAGAGAACTGGATTTCTTGGGCGCCCACTATTTGTCATCACAATCCAGCTATTTCCTTTCAGCCGAGGGAGGGATTATTATTCTTCTTCTACAAATAGGTTTAGAGAGATTGAGGAACTTGCCCAAAGTCACACAGCTAAGAAGTGACACGACTTTGATTCTACCCCATGTTTGCGTGCTTCTGATACTCATGCTTTTTCCTCTATATAATGCTGCCATTCAAAAGGTGTTATGTATAAAGGATACATGTTAAAATATGAATGAACCTTAAAAAGAGTATGCTAACTGAAAGAAGCCAGTTAAAAAATACCACGTATCATATGATTCTGTTCATGTGAAATGCCCAGAAAAAACAAATCTATAGAGATAGAAAGTAGATTCGTGGTTACCTAGGACTGGAGGTGAGAGCAGGTAGAGACTACAGATGAGCTTGAGGAATCTTTTTGGGATGACGGAAATGTTCCAGAATTAGACTGTGGTGATGGTTGTACAACACTGCATATTTACTAAAAGTCATTGCATTGTACACTAATGAGGAGTGAATTGTATGGCATATAAAGTATAACTCAATAATTGTTTTTTTAGAAAGGTATTATCACCATCACCATGATTAACACTTGTTTTTTTTTTTTTGTCTACTTTATTATTTTCTGCATATGAAGGTTTTAATGAAGGGGTATGAGCTATAGGGTGAGGAAAAGTCACACTTGGCTCCCCACGCATTCATCAAGACACCTGCCTCATGGCTATTGTTTAAGCACCAATGCTTTGCTCTGTGTAGGAATACATGTGTGGGAAAGGCAGGACTTGAGGGAGTAAGTGAATTTATTTATTTTCTACCAGTACAGACCCTCACTTCCTGGTCTGCCAGCTGGGTTTGGGGCCACAGAAAGTAAACAGTATTGAAGGTGGACAGGGTAAAAATACGATGAGTCAAGATAGAGAGGAAGAGGGAAAACAAGGAGTTAGCATTAAACAAGCTACTAATGCTGCATACCTTTCATGCCTGACCAACTGAAGCCCTTAAGGAATGGTGGAGCTCACAAGAGAGGAAAACAGGCTGTGTTTTTTCTAACTGGCGCTGTATCAGAAGGCCATCTTTACAAATGCAATCAACACACTTTCTCAGATTATGGTTATATCAGCAGAGTTCAGGCACAGCCTTTTTTCTTTCAAAGGCACCAGATATCTGCATTCTGGATGACCCAGTCAGAGGAATACAAAGTCTCCTCTGACTGGCTTGATTTACTAAAGTTATGATACCTTTACAACACTGATCCTCTCCCAGACATTAAAGCTAAGAGGGGCCTTAAAGATCACGAATGGGCAAGAATGGGAAAGAATGGGCCTCAAAGTTTTTAGCAGTAAATCCTCCCTTCAATCTGAATGTAGAAAGCCACATTTATAAAGATGGCCACAGTGGCATTATTCTGCACTGCTTGGGGTGTGTGTGTGTGTCCACGTGCATATAAGGAGTGGGCCAGGTCCTGCCTTTTGGACTTCCTACCCAAAGTGACTTCTGAGACACTTCAAAGAATCCCTAGGGCTCCATGGTACTTTATATTTAAGGAGTCTGAGATTCAGAGGATTTAAGTGACTTTCAAGGGAACTTGACAAAGAATACGTGAAGATTTTAGAGTCAGACAGACTGGGACTGAGTATCATCTTTTATGACCTTGATGGAATGCTTAACTCTCTGAGTCACAATTCCTTCATCTGTAAACTAGGGTCATGCCCACTCACAGGTCAGTTGAGAGAGTGAAGTGAGCTAGGTACGTGAAGCAGGGACCACATGTCCAGCCTGTCAACGGCACTGCCAGTCAGAGGCTGCTCTAAGACTGTAACCTGGGTCTCCTGTTCCCTGGTCTAGTACCTATTCCATCAACCACACCTGAGAATGAGGAGAGACAAGCACAGTACACAAGATAAGCGTGGCCCCAGGAGCCAACATCCTCCAGCGCACCTCGGGAATTACTGCTATGGCTGGGGGGCTGGTGGTCAGGATTCCCTTTCTGCTTCTGTGCTTCTGTGGTGTCTGTGTTGGACTGAATCTTTCTCACACTGCTGCTTTTGGTTAATGGCTGCTCAAGAGAATCAAAATGTAGAAGGATTTACTCCAGATCTTAAGTTTAAGTATGACAATGTGAGAGACAGTACAGTGTGATGGGAAAGAGCACTGATTCTAAATCAGATTAGACCACTTGCTAAGGACAGGTGTGAATTTGTAGGCAGATTGATTCACAGAGTGGTGAGTGGTACTCTGGTACAGTGGTTAAGTAAGTAGACTTTCGGTCCAGACTGGCAGTCTGACGGTGCTGCTATTCACATGTAGTATGAAGTCAGGCAAAGATACTGTCTCTTCCTCTCTGCCTCAGTTTCCTCAACAGCAAAATGGAGTTAATGAGTAATGGGACTGGAGTATATAGCATGGTGAGGATCAAGTACTTAGGAGACTGCAAGCATATAGTAAATGCTATTAAGCACAGGTTAGTGTTAATATGATGAGACATTTAAAAATGCAAATTGTTGAGATACATTTATATAAAAAATGTTAATCCATCAAATATCTTCCAAATAAATATTTGAACTGGAATAAATCTTTGTTTACCTTGGTTTCTTATACTCTGGGACATTTTCTAGGTTGAAGTTTCCCAGATGGCTATCAGAAAGCCTGTTCCGGGATACCATAAAAATTACATGGAGATATGAAGCTTCAAAAGTAGTTATCTTTAGAAATTTTTTATATAAATCAGCCTAGATTTTTCATATACCAACTAATATTTACAAAATCTTTTGGCGTAGTTCTGGTATAGGCTATATGACATTGGATACGTCTGTTAAATTCCCTGCATGTCAAAATTATAGTCTTAAATTAAAGGACTTCTGAATCGCCTGGCTTCCTCATTCCATTATTCTACATTAATTCATAGAGAATCATGTGGACCTTGTTTACAGAACTGAGCTATGAAAAAATAAATATCATGCAGGAAGTTTGATGATTGAATTCCAGAAATAATTTATTGAGATCCAAACATAGAATCTTAATTTCCTGTTGGCTTTCTAGGGCAATGTAATGACCATCCTAGAGGTCCATAATCACAGATTTCAGGTTTTTCCCCCCAGCAATGATTTTTCTGACCAACCAGACCTATGTTTCTCTCCTTTTCGTCTTCTCATTCCTCATGTTCTTTCCTCCTCACCTTCTCTTCCTTCTCCTCTCACCTTTTTTCGGGGGTGGGGTACAGTCTGTTTTATTTTTATTTGTATTTATTTTTTTTTGCCCTGTTTTTTTTTCAGTTGCACTTCTAGTTGGTTTCTTTTTCCTACCCCTGTTCTGTTGGCTAGGAAATTGGGAGGTGAGAGAGTGGGGTAAGGAAGAATAAAGAATTGCAGCTTAGTAATAGTCCTTTCAACACTTTGGCTGAGCCAGCAGCAATGCTATGTAGTGATAGAGTATGGAAGAGCTTGGTGACCAAGGAAGCAGCTCTCAGCTTTCTGCGATCCGCGCGGTGGAGGAGGCCTTATGTGGGCAGTGACAGCCTCTGCCGTTAGTAAAAGGAACCTGTGGTTGGCAGGCATGCCAGGCCACCCACTCTGTCTTTTCTTTTCTCTTCCTGTTAAAGGTGTTTTGCTTTAAAATGTTTAGCTCTCACTGGTCAAATAGTGAAAGGCAAGTTACGTCTCTACCAAAAACATATACTATCCATAAAGATAACGATGGAAGAACAATTCAGTATTAGTTTGCTAAGGCTGTCATAACAAAGTGCCACAAATGGAGTGGCTTAAACAAAAGAAATTTATTGTCTCACAGTTCTGGAGGCCGGAAGTTTAAGGTCAAGGTGTCGGCAAGGTTGGTTCCCTCTGAGGGCTGAGAGGAAGCATCTGCTCCGTGCTTCTTCTCTGCTTTCTGCTGGCTTGCTGACCGTCTTTCATACTCTTTGGTTTGATGAAGCATCTCTGCCTTCCACTTCACAGGGCATTTTCCTTGTGTGTGCACCCATGCTCAAATTTCCCCTTTTATACAAGGACACCAGTCATATTGAATTAGGGGCCAATTCTACCCCAGTATGACCTCATCCTAACTTAATTATTTACAACTGCAATGACCCTAGCTCCAAAAAAAGGTCACATTCTGAGGTACTGAGGGGTTAGGACTTCAACATGTGAATTTACTGGGGGAAAGGGGGACACGATTTAATCCAGAACAAATTTCCTTGACCTATCTGCAGCTAAATACACACTTTGGGTTGTTTTGCCCAAACTGGAGGTGGGGTTTTTGCCTAGGGCTTTCTATATAATCTCTCCACACTTTCATAGAAAGGCATCCTCAGGCCCAATGTTTAATCATCTGCAAGATCATAACTCATATAAGGGTAGAGTTTGTGACAGTGGAACCAAATGTTTTCTGTATGAAATGGATTGTTCACAATGATACTGAGTCTCTAACACAGTTAGCACTTTTCTCTAACCAATTTAATTATATTATAAAGATGAACCAAAGCCCAGCTATAAGAGAGAATACGAGGGAGAGCTGGTGAGGCATCCGACAACCCACACCCACACAGGGGGTATTCACTTTCCCTAGTGCTCATGAGAGAATTAAGCAGGTGATGGCCCCTCAATGGTGCTAATACTGTTCTTAAGGACCATAAGCATACTCTGGAGCAAGTGACAAGGTTCTGACTCACACTAGATTAAAGAAGAGTGCTATTATTAGCAACTCAACTAAATGTGATATGGCATCTAGACAAGTGTTCTCCCATTGCCTATTGAAGTTTAGCCTTTCTATGTTTTGAACAGATTTAATGACTTTCACCTTGTTAGAGTCTTCTTAATAGATATTCCAATTAGAGAGAAAAATTAAATCTAAAACTAACTTTGGAAAAATTCATTGTCACTTTATTATGTATACCCTGAGCTGCAAGAGAGCAAGGCTGTTTCATTCATCTTTGCACCCTGAGTGGTAAGCTCAGTGATGATATATTTGTCTTCTCTGTTCATTAAGTTTACTTGGTATTTTAAAATCTATTCTAAAAGAAACTGTGTCTTGGTACAGACTTTAGCAAGAATTGAGAGATTAGATTAGTTTACATCTTATTACATTTCTATTACATTTAACTATTTTTTTTTCTGTTTTGTAACTCTAAAACCAACATGTTGGTTTTTAAGTAACAGAGGACTTGAAGAGCATACCTAAGAGCAATTTCCAAGGCATTGGTGTTCATTATTACAGCAAATCAGCAGGCAATATGTATCTTAGAATTACTCATAAAGTAATTATGTTTAATTTAGATTATTTGATAAAATATTACCATAACATCTCTCAGCGTAGTGGCCTTATACTGAATAGTTAAGTAATCATTTACCATTGAGATCACCTTTTCAAACTGTTCTTTAAACTTCTAGGCCTTGAGAGTTTAGTTATGTCTTATCCCAGAAAGATACCTATACAAAGCACGGCTCCAGAGCTGTATCAATACTGCCTGTTTATTTATTTCCTTTGCTTTACAAGACATGACATTAAAAAGGTAAAACTTCATGAAAAATATTTAATTACTTGTCTATATGCATACATGTATATACATATATAATACACACACAGAGTAAACTTATTTGTGAGATTGACTCTTGTTAGTTTAAAGTATCTGAGCCTTTAAATAGAAATGATTTAGCGAGTTATTTTTATTTATTTTTAGAGATGGGGTCTCACTCTGTTGCCTAGGCTGGTCTTGAACTCCTGGGCTCAAGCAATCCTCATGCCTTAGCCTCCTAAGTAGCTGGGACTATATGCATGCACCACCTGACACAGCTAATTTTTTTAAAAAATTATTACGGAGACTGAAGTCTTGCCACGTTGACAAAGCTAGTCCTGAACTCCTGGCCTCAAACAACACTCCCACCTCAGCCTCCCAAAGTGCTGGGATTATAGGTGTGACTCGCGGCTCTCAACCTAAATAAATGTTTTCAACCTAATGGAAGACTCTAAATACAATCAGGTTAACAAAAGTCAATTTAACATTTGCAGCTGTAGATTTGTGGCAAACTAATAATCTATACCAATCTGAGTTTGAGCACTAGGGGGAAATATATACTAACCCAGAAGAAGCCAAAGCCTTCGAGTATTCTTCAGTAGCTGAGAATATCTTGAAGAGCCCCCCCAACCCCCCTCCAATCTCGTAAGTAACCAAGTCCTGTAGTGTTTTATCTTTTTCAGTGTCTATTGTGTCCCTTCTTTTTTTTCCCATTTCTGTGGCCACCTCTTAGTTCATAAATGTATCCCCGCAGGCCATAAGCTCTTGCAGTGCCTCCCAGTCGGTCTCCTTGAGTTCAATCTCTTACCTCTTCTCTTCAATTTATTCACTAGATCCAGGCTAATCCTCCTCCTAAAACACTCCTCTGATCTTGTCACTTCTTTGCTTTAAAACTTCCAAAAATTTCCTATTGCCTAAAGCAGCATACCTTTAAATTTGATCCCTAGATTTCTTGTGTCAGAATCACCTGGGTGGGATATCCTCAGACCTGAAGAACCAAAATCTCTGGGGAGATAAGGATAGGAAATACAAATTTTTAACAAGCACCACCGCATCCTGAGGGAGATTGTTGAACATGCAACATATGAGACCTATCTGCCTAGAACAGCGATTCTCAACCGGGGCTGCACATGGGAATCACCTAGGAAGCTTTAAAAATTTGCTGATGCTGGAATTCCAACCCTAGAGTTTGTGATTTAATTGGTCTGAGATGCTGCCTGGGCATTGGGGTATTTTTAAAAGCTTCCCAAGTGAGCATCTGTGTCAAAAAGGATTATACTTGGCTATATTTAACAGAAAATTCAAAGTAGCAATTGCTTAAAGACACCAGAGCTTATTCGAAAAAAAAAAAAAAAAAAAAAAAAAAAAAAAAAAAAAAAAAAAAAAAAAAAAAAAAAGTCCTAAGTTGGACAATTTGAAACTGGTACAGTAGCTCCATGAGATCACATGCTTCTGCTGCCCATTCTTTGTTTATGGCTTCTATCCTCAACCTCGCTTTATGAGGCAGGAGGAGCACAGAAGCCCAGCCATCACTTCATGTTCCAGCATAGAAGAAGGAAGAAAAGAGGAAGGGCAAAAGGCTACCATGTCTAGACGGGTCACCTCGCCTTAATCAGTTTCAAACAAAACTTCCAGAACTGTACCATATGGTCACACCTAATTGCAAGAGAGACTGGGAAATATAGTCTTTTTTTCATTGCCACCTTAAATAAAAAGGCCTTCATTACTAATGAAAAGGAAAAGAATGGATATTGGGAAACAACTAACTATTTCTGTCACAGTATCCAACCTATATTCCTGGAATTTTTACCACTTAACTTTTAAACATTCCACTTCCTCAAACTGGTCTACGTTTTATTCCTTAATTGTGTGTAACAGAGTGATCCTATCCTATTAGTCTACATATATGGTTTGTATATGTAAATCCATTCTCCTTAGCCAGTAAACGAAAAAATTCACTCCCCTGCATGTCAAGGTCCTACCTGTACTCTCATTATAGTTCACCATGCTCCTCACAGTAAAAACCAGAACAGAGGAAAGGGTCCAGAAAGGATTGAGAAAAGGATTTTGCTGCTTTTAAATGAACTCGTGAAAAAGATCTGAAGTTCAGAAACCACTGAGAGGGCAGGAAGTCAGGCGAGGTGCCTTTGAAACGACTTAAGTATAATTTTCACAAGACAGGATGTGAAATGGGATAGAGCCTGCGAGGAGTATAGGTAGTGGCACTCAAGATATCAATTTTTTAAAAATCTACCTGAGATGGAGTGGGACTCTTTAAAAACAATTTTTAAGCCTCCTGTAAATAAATTAAAGAAAAAATACCGTCAAGGAGTTAAAATCTGACAAACTGTTATGAATAAAAGGTGAGAAGCAGCTAGACAACTCAAGGAAGCAGGAAGGGTTTTCTGGAGATGGGAATAAACTGCAAAATGATCTATGGTCATGATCATAATGAGCTCATTAAGGGAAATTGGACTTGGAACTCATTATCCCATATAAACAATGTTATACATAGTACTTAGGTCATAAACAGTATTTAACCCACAATTTCCTAAATTATAAACCTTTTCATCATATATAACAGTATTTTCTATGGGAAAATAACATTCATGTCAAACTCCAGAAGTCATCTTTCCTTCTGGGGATCTATTCATAGTACTCTTCTAGGTGCAGTAGATACAACAGCTTTGAACAAAATAAAGTCCTTGTATTCATGGTGTGTGTGGTGGTGGCGGCGGGGGAGGGGGTGGTAATTGAGAAGAAACAAACAAAAGAGAGATTTTCAGGTAGTGATAAATGCCATGTGGAAAATAAAGGAAGATGCTATTGTTAAGGAATGATATATGCTGTGTGGGTAGTTATCTTCTGATAGGGTGGTCAGAAAGGTACCTCTGGGAAGGTAACATTCTAACTGGATATCTGACTTTGAGAAGGGACTAGTCCTATGATAATTTTAGAGAAAAGCATTTCAGGCAGCGCAACAGCAAGGGTAAAGTTCCTTGAAGACCACATTATCAGTTTGGAATTGTCTTCAGCTTCCAGTAACATAGGCCAGACATCAGTGACGTAAACATATAAAGGTGGCTTTTTCTCACATAATTAAACACCCAAAGGGGTAGGGATGGCAAACATTCGTTCATGATTGAAGAACATCATAACTGAGATTTCTGTAGTTCTCTGGGGCTTTTCCTCAAGATCCCAAGATGGATGTTGCTGCTCCAGAAACTGTATCCATGTTCCAGGTAAGTAGAAAGGGCAGAGGGCACAGACGTAAGCCAATTAAGTGTGGCCCTTCTTAAAAGAGTTTCTCAGAAACCTCACACAGCAACTTCCATGAATGTCTCAGCGGCCAGGGCTGTGTCATGTAACTTCCCTACCTGCAAGTTTTATGATCTGATTTGCATACATCTCTCTCCATACCAGCTGTCTGCTGAGAATACAGATTTCCTAATCTATAAGCCAAAGTCATGCTTCCTGAGGCTAGGGCAGGATCTCTAGTAAGACTGGAGAGATAGGAAGAGTAAGGAGCTTGGATGTGAGAAGTGAGGAAAGGGGTGCTGGAGTGGGAGAAGGAAGTAAAAGTCGATTCCTCAGCAACGACCTTTCCTTCCTGCTCATTTTCCTCTTAGTTTGTTTGTTCTTTTCATTAAACATTGAACACATATTATGGGCCAGACATTGTGCTAGCCTCCAGAAGCGTAAAGATGAATCAACATGGCCCTTGCCCCTGAGGAACTTATCACTCAGCATCTGTATAGAGATAGACACTAAACAAATCATTGCAGAACAGCGGAATCAATGTTGCAATAGAAATAGGCAGAGGATACAGTAGAGGAAGAGTCATCAGCTCTGCCTGACTTGGTGTAGCCAGGGAAAATGACTTCATAAAGAGAATGATGTCACTTGGGCTGAACTTTGAAGAGCAAATAGCAGTGTCCTTTCTCTTTTATTTATGCACCCACAGGCCTCCTGCCATATAGGTAAACCTCAGGAGACACTATTTGTCTGTTTTGAACCTAGGGAAACAGAACTAGGAATTTAAATGTGCTAAGAGCCTACTGTGTGCTGTTCCTTTTGCACATATGATTCATGATTAAATCATATTCATGATGAAATGAGTTCATATGAAATAATATTTACCTACAACCAGGGAATATACTGTTTTTAAAGGCTGGTATGTTGACTGGGAAGCACATGTACTTGCAAATAACAGAGACCAACCTGTTCACATAGTGGTCTCATCATAGAGCTGACTGTGTAGGTGGGTAGGAGCTGAGACTATTCACCAACTCAAGAATGTCAGGACTGAGATCCTCGTGATTCTTTTGACTTTTCCTTATGGTTCCAAGATGTTGGTCCTGTCCAGAGCAAATGAGGCTCCAGAGCTGTCTCTGGATTTTAGGTAAGACTTATTTGGAAGCTTTCTAGAGAACCCAAAATGTTAGGTATTTTTTAAGTCTCCATTTTGTAATGAACTGGGGTTTTGAAAAGTTGAGATATTTTGTCAAGATGTTTGGTGGAGCTGGAGTTTGAACACTCGTCTCCCTGGTGCGGGAGTCTTTATTCTTACCAGCATGTTGGGCTGCTTCCTGACAGACCCCTCTTTCTCGGACTGGCCACAGGATTGCTTTCCTTCTTTTCTACTGCCACAAAGTGTTATTTCCACTCAGAGCCTCTCTTCCCCTGGACACACTTCAGAACAAGGATCTCTTCAGCCAGCAATCAGCCGATTTGAGGGTTTTTAAGGTTTCCTCAGCTACTAAGAGGAGGAAAACACGCAGAAAGGAAAAAAATAACAAAATTATGGTCTTACTGCAGCCACCAGTGGAATGTAAATGGATCTTGGCTCTGCATTCTTGAGGCCTCAGCACTTTTCTCTGAACCCCAAATTTTTCAGACTTTCTTTTCCTATACCAGATTTACTCACATCTCTTCATCTAGGGGCACCTTCTTTCCTGGTTTTTTGAGTGTGTAAGTCCTAGACACGACCCTATGGGATCAGACTCTGACCCAGGTCTGGGTGGGCTGAATTCTGGGTCTTTCAAGAATCAGCCTACTTTTTCCAAGGGGAGGACGTGTTAGCAGGGGCAGGACACCCCAACACCACAGTGGAATTGGCCACCCAGCTCCACTGCAGGTCACCAAAAAGCACAGGGGGTGAGGGTGGGGAATGGTAGAAAGTGCTGGAGGGTTTGAAGGAGATACAGCCTCCCCCTGGGTGATAGGAACACTCCTAAGAAAGTAACATTGAGGCTGGGAGAAAAGATGGAAAGAACTCATAGGAAATGAGATTGGGGAGAGATTATCAGACCAACCTCAAAAACACTACTTTTTAAATACTGAAATCCCTTGTCAATAAATCCACAAGAGCTCCTGTTCTCCCACAAATGGCGTTTAAAATCATCACGGTAATTATCTAAATTGCCTCCCTCGTGAGATTTCTAGTTTCCAGTCAAAATGACTGATTGTTAGGGCTTCAGGTTCTGAATTTTAGACTCTTTTATTCCTTTAGTGGGTCTAATTTTGAAGTGTTCCATTTTGGCATGGAATTCTTATTTCCAGTCTTGCCATCCACTCACTAAGCTGAGAAAATCTGTAAACTTGATGGATTTTTCTCTCTCTTTTATTTACTTTTTTGAGATGGAGTCTTGCTCTGTCACCCAATCTGGAGTGCAGTGGCGTGAGCTTGGCTCACTGTAACCTCCATCTCCCAGGTTCAAGGAGTCTCCTGCCTCAGCCGCCTGCATAGCTGGGACCACAGCTGTGTACTACCATGCCCGGCTAATTTTTGTATTTTTAGTAGAGACGGGGTTTTACCATGTTGGCCAGGCTGGTCTTGAACTCCTGAACTTGGCCTCCGAAAGTGCTGGGATTACAGGTGTGAGCCACTGCACCCAGCCTGTTTTCTCTTTTGGATATTGTCAGTAAACAGATGTTTTCTGATTTTTCATCTTTTATATTATATTCCTATTTTTTCATTACCATGAACAGTCCTATTTATCTTAGAATTAAAGAATAAATCATCTTCCCTTACCCTCATCAAAATATTGCTAAGGTAGGAAAAATTTAGGTAGAAATAGAAATTTGTTGCTAAAATTGTCCTTGATATATGATAAGCACATAATGTTTCTTGAGGTGTGCATCACAAACATTTTGGGTTTCGTGTATTTTTTTTTTCTAATAAATGATTCTACTCCATTCTGTCCTATCCTGATGAAACAAAAAGTAGGTGGGAGGAAATGGGTACATTTCCACAGAGTAAAAAGTAACTGGAAAGCAAGTCAAAGACAATCACCTTCAGACTCTTGTTCCTGTTCTTACAAGCATTTTATTAACTTTTACAAAAATCTATTTGTTTTGGAGTTGTGATAATCCTTATCTGGGTCCTGCTCAAAAACAGTGGCCAGTGTAGAAAGACCTTCCCTGTGAGGACTACAACAGATTCTCTATCCTCAAGTGAGCTAGGTGAGGCAAATATAAATGGTCAGAATCTCTTTGTGGCCATAATTTGGCAATATCTAGTTCCAGTGAGTATAGCTGTCCCCTGCCTGAAAGAGAGAAATACTAGCCCTACTGAAGGCTGAATGGAAGGTCTTTTCCCAGCTGAGTCAGTTCAGCTGACCACAGCAGATGACCAAAGGTCCCAGTTTTCATCATTTGGAAAGAGTGTAGCTGTGGAGTGGTCACCTGTGGACATTTGAAAAGCCTTCTGTGCGTGTGCACAGAGAGACAGCCCCTGCCAGTCAGCAGAGTCAGGAATCGGAACATAATTCAGCCCTTTCCAAAATGTCTCTACATAGGGAAGAATGCAATTTGAAGGAGATTGCTGTCTCTTCCAAATTGGGTGACTCCCATGAATGTCTTTCCACCATAAGTCACATTTTCTTACTATCTGAAGTTTGAGCTCGAATGGCTGCATCTGTTCGAGTACTGTACCGTCATTGAATAATGAGGATTATTTTAGGCCACAGCATGCACCATAATGCAAAATCACTTGGCAAATGTTCCTTCCATAAAACAAGCCATATCAACTGTTTCTATATTCATGGATTCAATCTTTTGTTTTCTGAGGATGAAATGTTTTAAGCTACCAAATCTGTTCAGACTCAGAGTGGTTGGTTCTCTAAATTTTAGTATTAGTTATCGCACAGCGCCATTGCAGATCTAACGTGAAAATGTGAGGTGAGTTCAGGTATTTATTTAGGTGTAATCTTTCCAGAAGATATATGTGATCACACAGTTCATTCCGGGAAAGTCTTGCCTCACGTGTCAGCATTATAAAGGCATTCTCCATCTTCTGAGAAGGAAATTCTGTGGGATGTGAGGGGGAAAGAGGCAGGGAAGGAGAATGATTCAGCTGGAAAAGAAAAGAGAAAATGGGGAAGGAGGGCCGAACCAGTTCTTTGGGAACTATGCTGACTAAGGAGTGGGTACTGCCAGGAGATAAAGGAATGTAGTTGAAGGAAAATAAAGGGACTACCCAGTCGCAGGGTTAGTGATTGGAAGGAGTGTGCAATTCAAGGTCTCCAAACCCAGGTTCAGTAGGGCCCTGGGTAGGTGAAGTGAAAAAGTGAAGTGGACAAGGGTGGGTGATGCTGTTGGAGCAGCACGTGCTCCTGGATGGGAAGCGGGCAGCTGCCGCCCAGGCTTCACTGTTTGCTGATTCCCATGGGGAAATATTGGCCCAGTGTGCCATTGTTTTTTGTGGCTTCTTTTTTAAGAGAATCTATGAATTCAAGTTTATGTGCGAAATATCACGATTTTTGTATGTTGGCCCACAGAAAAAGTCTGCTGACTAAAAGTGGCTCTCAGCCATTAGTGTCTACCTCTGTTAATTACACCTGCTTGTTTGTTCAGAATATTTGTGGATTGTTGGATGTGAACAATTAAAGAAATGCCTGAGTGTTTTATCACTTTGAGTTTATATTAGTAACTGTGATCTTTATCACCTTCTTTGTTGCTTTCAGAATGGTACATTGTTGAGTGCTAAAACTTATCAATACCTATCACATAATTAAAATAAAAATGCCAAATATTCAGAAAAAAGGAAATATATTTTGGCTTTCAATTATTACTTAATGAAGATCAAATCTTTTTAATTAGCCTTAGGAACATGTTAAACCTTTCTGGAATCGAACATAAAGAAATTATAATATTTGTTAATTTGTTCTGAAGTCAAATTGCTTGAAAGACCTTCTCTTTTGCCATGATGACAAATGCAAATTATCATATGGCTCACATATTTCTCTTTTATATCAAACAGGAGCCATCAACTTTATTATAATTAAGATCAAGACAAATAGTCTGTCAGGTATATAACAGAGTCTGAGGTCTGCATGCCTGCTAAATATTGGGCATGCATATTTAATTTTACCTAAATGAGACCCTAAGGGGAAAAAAACTTCTTAACCTACTTTCTTGTTATTTATATGATTTAGTAGCTGGTAGGATTTAACTGCAAAAGAAAACTGTATAGGAAACATTGACAAATGCCAATCTACACAATAGAGTTATGGCCATTTCTACACAGCTATTTCTGAATTCCCAGCACAGTGTTCTATGATCAGCTTTTTCTGCTTACAAGTGTGGAACCTACATCAAACATTTCCTTTCCAAAACTTAATTTGTCCCTATTCTAAGACTCTAGATTTAATGTAGCCCATCCATTTTTCTCTTGCCTTTTCCTCTCCCTCCTCCAATAAAGTAGTCAAGTGAAATGGAATTAAGGTGAAGGACATTAGGGATCCAGAAACACAGGTATTACCTGTGGAGTGATGTTTAGGGGAGAAATTTGTGCATTTGAAGGGAAGCTGGATCATGACTAACTCAGAAGTTCATTAAAACTCTAAGATCTGGGATTTCTATGATAATTTAATTTTTTCCTCAGTAGTATCTTCTAGTTACAGATTTCAGCATCAACATTTTAAACATCACTATTATATTGCAAATGCAAATGCATTTTCTGGGCCTTTTGAGGACAACTGAGTCCCTAACTCCTACACTTTCTTGTTCTTTAAAAATTTTATTTTTTGGCTGGGCGCAGTGCTCACGCCTGTAATCCCAGCACTTTGAGAGGCCAAGGCAGGCAGATCATGAGGTTAGGCGTTCAAGACCAGAGATGGTGAGACCCCGGCTCTACTAAAAATACAAAAATTAGCCAGGTGTTGTGGCACTCACCTGTAATCCCTTTACTCAGGAGGCTAAGGCAGGAGAATTGCTTGAACTTGGGAGGCTGAGGTGGCAGTGAGCCAAGATTGTGCCACTGCACTCCAGCCTGGGTGACAGAGACTCCATCTCAAAAAATAATTGTTATTATTGTATTAATCCCCAAAGACATAACTCTGTCTCAAAAAAAATTATTTTCATTATTAGTCCCCAAAGAGATAGTGCATATGAGCCCACCAATCAGTCTGCAACCACAGGCATCACACGACAACTTCAACCCTGCTCTCCTGCTCCTGCTTCAGCTGTCCCTTGTCCATGCCCACTGCCCACGAGACTCCTTAGCACAACTTCCTTGACATCATTTGAAAAATCCAGGTGAGAGGTTTGTCTTGAGGTGCTCTGAAAGCTCGCAGTCCCCAGAGTGGGTGGGTTATATACTGAAATGTGAGTTTTCCTCCCCACCAATTCTATGCCATACGCAGTGGCCTGGGGCTTGAGAGAGTGCCACGCATAAACTGTTCATGTATTTCTTGTCACTTCTGCCTCTACTCCATCTTATCAAGGTTTGAGTTTATTCTAGGGTCCAGGTGGTAAACATGCCACTCAACCCACCGTCATCCTCTGCCTTTCTCCAGGTCTCTTTCCCACCCAGTTTAACTTCCTCCTTCCTCCAGAGTTAAAAAGAGATGCCCCCAAGCAGATCCGTATATGTAAACACTGGTGATGGAGGTGGAGATGGAAAAGAGCAAGTGATACAGGAGGTGTTCTTGATGTGGGAACATCTTCATCCTAGCTCAGCAACCCAAGCCAAGGAATGATGAAAAGAATAGCTATTGGTACTGTATTCCTTCCTCGGTATCTCATGAAATCCCTTACAGAGTTTTTGTTGTTGTTGTTTAGACTTCAACTTTAGAGCTAAGGGGGTGCTGTATCCTAGTCCTTGATATCTTGGAGCCTGAGAGACCTCTGATAGGCACACTTACCCTTTACTGAATAGGTGGACCCTACTATCAGTGGATATTCTACAGCTTTACAAGACATAATATGCTTCCACCAATATTATGTCATTTAATCCTTTCTACACCTCTATGTGCTGGGAATTATTATCCTCCTTTTACATATGAGGATAATATGAATTTGAGGAAACTGAAGCCCTGAGAGGTGAGGTAACTCGCCTCAGTCACACAACTTGTGAGTGACTGAGTTGGAATGAGCAGCCAGGTTTCCTGACTTCTAGCCCGTGAGCTTGCCTACTACCCACAGGTGTCCCTCTCTAGCCATCCTGTTATTTATCATTAAGGAATTTCTGAGTAACCAGAGCTAGGACCAAGCAGATTCTTCTATCACTTGTAAATGGACACCCATCTCCTCCATTTTTATCATTTATCTTCAATTGGTGTCCTGGTGTATTATACAGACCTGAAGCATCCAGACCACAGGAGGGAAAGCAGGAAGTCCGCAGGAGCAAATCCACCATAAGGGAGAAGGGAATTTAGCATTTTGCTGTAGTTTCTAATGTTACTGAACACCAAGGGTCCAGACTAGGTCCTGTTGCTCACTGCACACAGAAAGCCAATCACTGAGACGACGAGTATTGACAAGGGAAGAAGGCTTTATTATATTACGGGTGTCGTCACCCAGAGAGACAGGAGCCAGATCTCCAATCCATTCCTGACTAAAATTAAGCATTTATATAGCTGGAAAGGAAAACAGGAGGGGCAAGGAAAAGGAGTTGGTCAACAGGCAGCAGTTATGTTTCATTGTACAAATGTAAGTTTGCTTCAATTCTGTTGGCACCTGGCTTGTTGGAAAATTGGGCCAGTTTCACTGAGAGAGTGGTGCTCTGGGTATATCATGGCCCCAAACTCTTCTCAGCTCAGGCCCTGGGGCGGGAACCTGTGGGTATGAATTGAACTGCAGAATTGCTAAATCCTAGAGCTTTGCCGGCCAGTTAATTTTGCCTCCTGACACTTGTCTAAATAACTGAAAAACACAGAAGGCAGTCTTTTCCTAACTCGCAATCTCTGGCCTGAAAACATGGTGAGTGAGCACCATTTCCCCTACCCTCAGCTTACAACCTATTTCCAATTTCACTGCAACCAAAAAGGCACAATGAATGGCAGCGATGGCCAAGTGCTAGTCCCATTGATACCTCTGTAGGAGAGTTAGGGCCTGAGGCTGCAGATGCTCAGGCCAGCTTACCATGCCAGTAGCAACTAATGGAACCATTTAGACACCTACCAGTATTTTACAGAAATTCGACCCTGGGGTTCCTGGAGATGCCTGAAGAGGCTAGCTGCAGCCAAGCAGGTGGGGGCTCAGAGCCATGAAGATCTGTGTGTGAGCTAATGCTAAAGGGCTCTGTGGCTGAGAGTACAAATGGGAAAAGCCTGAGATACTCCAATTTCCCTCAAGCTGCAGCTCCTCATTTGCTCTTCAGCCCTTCCCCTGTACCAGCTGTAAAGCAAACATTCAAAGCTCGCTTAAAACCTGAGCAGTTACATGAAGCAGCACTTCTCTTCCAATATATTCTCCTGAATACACACTTGAAATTTCTCTTTCAAGACCAAATGCCCCAGGAAAATGGACCAAGAAGTTACCAGAGTAACATATTCGGGTCTGGTTAGCTCAAGAAAGAATAATTATAGGATGTTTTGAGAGGCTCTATTATACCATTCCCTCTTTAACTTGCGGAAGCTAATGTTGGGAGGGTTCCAGAACAGCTCTCGGTGAAGTCTTGATTACAGCAGCTGCTTGGTGTAGAGCAGTGGCTCCTAATCCTGCAGCACATTAGAGCCCCCGTGGAGTTTTTTTTAAAGTACTGCTACCTAGGCTCCACCCTAGATCAATTAATTCAGAATGTCTGGAGGTGAAGCGAGGCCATGATATATTTTTAAATCTCAGCAGGTGATTTGAGAACCTGCAGTAGGGATTGAGAACTACTGGTGTGGAGGAAAGAGGTTAGGACTGAAAACTCAGAAGACCCCACTTAGAGTTTCTGCCAAGCTTTTCAGCTGGGTAATTTTGGTCAATTCCCTGAACACTCTGGGTTGTGGTTTTCATATCATTTCTAAGTTTTCTTTAGGCTGCAAAAATTTGTATGTACATTACAGCATTGCTTATAATAGTTAAAAAAAAAAAATGAGGAGTATCCTAAACATCCAATAGAGGATTAATTAAATAAATAACACATATTCAGTTGCT
The DNA here is from genome assembly GCF_001604975.1 of Cebus imitator. NCBI lineage: Eukaryota > Metazoa > Chordata > Mammalia > Primates > Cebidae > Cebus > Cebus imitator. Next base: position 2,448,865 of record NW_016107526.1, read on the forward strand.
AGAATACAGTGCAAACATTTAAAACAACACTAAGTGAAACAGATTATAAAAGTTTTATTCTATGACCTCACTTTGGACACCAAATTAAAAAAATTATATAGATATGTATATAATTGTAAGGATATACACCAAAATCTTTAGCTTTTTCTTTCCTAATGACTTTCATTTTTTTTACATGTCTGTGTTTTCTAAATAATCTGTGGTCAATATTAAAAGAGAGAAAAAATCTGTCCACACATATCAAACCTTATATCAGTCTTAAATATAGTTGTAGAAAATCTCAAAAATAATTATATCTCAATAGGTAGAGCTTTAGCTTTTATATTTATTAGGAAGATATATGCAAAAACTGGCTAATTTACTTGTCCTCCAGGTTACCTACAAAAACGTACTAACCTTAGACTTGTTCATCTTCCTGATTTGAAGACCGAAGATCTAGGGACAAGATGGAAAAGGCATTTCTCCTGCAGTATTTGCTCTGGGTCCTGGCGGGGCTGCCCTCATTTCATTGGAGAGAATAATGAGAAAGGAAGCAGAAGTGAGAAAGTCAAGAGGCCAGGGAGCCAGGAGAGAGTGCTCTTGATCTGTTTTTCTTCCCTAGAGCATCCTGTGATATTTTTTGCCTGCTGTATTGGTGGTTAAGAAGATAAAATAAGAGACATCAGTGAAAAAGATTAGGTCACATTTAAGCACACAATTGTTCAATAAATTTTCATTCACTCACACACGATATGACAGCTACTTAACATGTGATTTCAGAGAATTAGCCCCTGCGAGCCTGAGTTTTCACCCCTAAAAATGGGAGGTTAATAACAGCACCAATTTCACTGGATTGCAATGAGAATTAAATGATATGATACAGGTAAAACACTAAGCAAAACTTAAAGCACATAAGAAGTATTCAATACAGGCCAACTATTATTACAATGTATTCCAGTATTCCTTAATCGAAAATACTTGCAGCATTGATTACATTTTTATTGTAATCCAGAAAAAGATAATTATAAAAGTGTACAGATTATAGCTTTAACAATTTAGGATAGGTTGATAAAAATAGTTTGGGAGATTACATTTTGATTAGAAAAATGTACTTTTTGCCATTTTAATACCAAAAAAAAGAATTATTTCAAGTGTTTAAAAATAGTCCCTCTAAGGTCTGACACCAAAAATAGAATATTGCATTTCAGAAAGAATGCCTTAGAGAAGTGACAAGCTGCCAATAAAGGAAATTACACTAGAAATGACTTTGGGCTTAAGGCAAGTATTTTTCTGTTATAAAAGTGATTAGGCCTTTAGAAATGTTTTCAAAATGATATAGTATACTCACCTCATATAATGAATGTATCTTGTCTTTTTGTCAGGCTCAAGAGAACCAGGAGCAAGTACAGGAATTGGGGAAAAGAAACTCTAAAATATTGTTGGTTTCATATCACAGGCTTTACTGAAATAAATAGGTTATGAAAGCAATATGAACCAGTGGTTCCCAAGCTTGTGATGCCTGTTGGAATCGCCTGGGGAGCCTAAAAAAATGCCAGTGTCTGGATGTCCCCCTCAGAAATTGAAATTTACTTGGTCTGGGGCGTGGCCTGGGTTTCAGAATTTTTAAAGTACCTTCAGGTGGTTCTGATATGCAGACAAGTTTGAGAACCACTAGCATAGATAAGGGATCCATTTGAACAAGTATAGCCTCCAAGAAGGTCTGTCTCCCTTCCTCTTTCAACAAGACCAGTGACCAGATTCTGGATCCTTGCTGTGCCAGCATCATGTCATCTCCCATTCTCTACATCTCTGCTTCAGTTTTCACAACCATCCTTAATTGTGTTCCTGCATCACATGGCCAGAAAACTTTCATTTATGGCTACTTACAAACCTCCATGGGCAGGACTTCTATACCAATTCTATATTTCGGGACTTCGATAAGAATTCTATACCAGGTGACATCAATAAACCCGGAAAATATGTACCACATTATTTTTTGGTAGAAGCCAAAGTGTTCAAATGGTATCTTTGAAGGATCACCAGGCCAAGGAGCTGTGGTCTGAACTGCTCTGTGTGCATAGACCAGTCACTAGGAAAGTGAGATAGTCAGGTCAAATGTAAATGTAGCTTTCAAATTGAGAAAAAAAAAAAAAAAAAAAACAGCTATCTACTCATCTTTACAACATAGTTTAACTGCATTGCTCACATTGGAAGTAATGACATAAGGTCCTTTTAAAAACTAGAATTTGAAGCCAGAAGTATTTCATCTCCCAGATTTATCTGAAAAAGAAACTAGGAAATATGTAATAAATGTAGATTGCATAGAAAATGAGATTATATAGAAGAGATATTATTGGCCTAGAATGACAAAAATAGCTTCAAGATTTAAAAGTGCTTTCATGATCAAAATAATTTCACGTTGTCCTTGGAACATACCTGTGTGATATTTTTATTCTTGTGTAATAGATGAGGAAATGAAGGCTTACAAAGATTAAGTGTCTTGCTCAAGGTCACATAGGCAATAAGTGCTAGTGTCAGTGCTTGAACTTACATCCCTCTGATTCAAAGGCCACTATATTTTCCACTGTGCCATGACTGGAAGTACAAATCGTGTCTAAATGTAGTTCAGATTTATTACGTAATTTATAATTTTTGCTTTTCCCTTCATTTTGCTTATAACTGCCAAGAATAGACTTAGTTCTGTTATTAATCGGTAATTGAGGAGATGTATCAATAGGGTTTTTTTTTTTTTTTTTGCAAGCAAGAGCAGGTGGCTCTAGATATATTCATTAAGTAGAATAATTCATTGGAAAGTTATGAATCATTGCAATCAAATGGGGAAATGAGAGAAAGCGGATTGGAAAATGGACACGAACCAAGGAGGATGCACAAGCTACATAGCTGAGACAGGCTGGCCAGGATGCTGCCTTAGCCAACACCACTGATGGATGCTCCTGCCCTAAATGAATCCTAACTCTACTTCCTCTTGGGTCAAACACTTCAGCTTCCAAGCTCTGGTAGGAACACCCCATTGGTCATGTGCAGCATCCTGGTTGCAGGGAGTAGGAGGAGAAAGACTGTCCACATGGAAAGACACTTCTAGAGTGTCTTTCTAGAGTGTGCACCCTCAGTACCATCAATAATGGGGAAATCCCTCAATAGGAAGAAGGGTTGAATGTAGGACACCAAAAAAGTCTGCAGAACAGTGGTTTAAAACTATATGTCCATATCCTTCTATTTTTCTGCAGTATTAGAAAATCTTATAAGAGATGCTTCCAAGGAAACTTACAAGCTATTTTAAAAAGAAGAATACTTTATTCACTCTTAATTTTTAAAATCTGTGGTAAATCACAAGGTCATTGGAGACATCAATTAGTTTGCACACTGAGGAAAAAAAAAAAAAAACAAACTTGCACCTGGGGTGTTTGTTATTCGACATCTTTCAAATTAGTAGGTCTGTTGATTAC
>NW_016107526.1:2453161-2465137 GCF_001604975.1 Cebus imitator
TTTCCTCTCTGTCTCTTGCTATGTGCATACAAGCACAAGTAAAGAATAAAGAATAAAAATTGTTCATTGCTTATCGGGAAGTGCTATTTTTAGAGAGAATCTTAGGTCTTGAAAGATTTTGTTTCATAAGTCTTTTTGGCATGCTTACTGTCTTTCAGAAAATGAAAAAGAAAGAGCTCACCAAAGACAGATTTATACTTAAAGGTGGACTAATTTGGGTGATAAAAACTGAACTGGAGTCGTATATGGGAAGAGCTAAACAATGGCTTGATGTTTTCATTGTTTAAATCTTTTTCTAAACAGTGCAAGCACCACCACAATTTGTTGTAACATCTTTTTTTTTTTTTTTCCTGGAGCGGTACCTGGGTTGTATCAGCTCAGTGTCTGTTTTCATAAGCCCAAACAGAAGAGCTCCATAGAACAACGAGGCTTAATCTGCAAAGTATAGAGAGTCAGAATGGGCTTTAAAAAGAGCATTTATTCTTAGGAGAAATTCTGTAAATATCATTTCAAGTGTCAAAATAATAACCTTTTGTTTTTGGAAGTTAAATGTACGAGCACCTATGTTTGCTTTCTTAGTTATTTGGAAAGCCATTTCCATTTTAAAACAATAAGTAAAAAGAATGATGGTACAGTTTTCTACTTCCCAGTGAAAGTAAAAGCATCAGCTGCTCAAAACTCTCTATAAATAATGAAACAAAAGTTTCTCTAAATTCTTCAGTTCCTGGAAGCTACCCTTACCTTCAGTACCCAAGTAAAATGACTTGAGCCCCCCTCTCATATTATGTGTGGAGTCTGTTGCCCCCATACACCCCAACCTCCTTTTCAGGCCATTCTTCTCTAGTGAATTTGGGTAGCAAGGACCTGTCCCACATTCACTGCTGAGTCAGCCCATACTGCAGCCGAATCCCTAAGGTTACCACACTGCCCCTCCAGGATTGCTTGCAGCTCTGTCTCTGGCCCACTTACCTCACAGCCTCATCAATATACACATACTGATTGGAATCTGGACCACCACTCTAGTGCCTTCATTTCCCAGGGCACTGCCCACACCAGGCTGTTGTTACCAGTCCATCTACCCCCGGTCAAACAGCTCCTGGATGCCATCCCTGAAAACTCTTCCCTCTCCCTATGGCCCAGGTGATGACCATACCAGCTTCTCAGTTGAACCATCTAGGTAGTCCCTTCATTTCTTTCCTCTTGAATGGACCTTCATCCTCCACTTGCATTCAGAAATTATCTTCTCATTGCTCCTGAAACATCTAGAGCTGAGAGAGACCGATGTGGTTGGTGATACTCAAACTCAGCCAGAATGAGTTAGGCCCTTTCAACCCTGTCTATGTGAATGAATAAGAAGCTTTGGAGACACTAATACTAGATTTTCAGGTAAATGGATCTATTTCCCAGACTCCATGAGCTTTGGAAAGCATATTTCGTGAGTTCCATAAATATCTCCTAGAACAGGAGTTCTTAAGTCTGGCTGCATATTAAAATCACCTGTAAAGCTTTAAAACTCCTGATGCTCAGGCCATGACCCACATCAATTGGAATCACCTGGGGGTGGGACCCAAGCCCTGCCCCTGAGGTGATCCCAATGGACAACCAAAGTTGAGAACCACTGCCCTAGAAAGTGGCAGGATGAGGATTAAACATAAAGATCATCGCCTCATATTTTTCTTCCGTAAATAAAGTGCATGCCAGAGACCCAGATTTTAACAACAGTTTTACATACATTCAAAGCTTTATGCCTCTTTGCATTTTGACACAGTGAAGTAAAACCCTGTTAGAAGTTCAGCAGTTATGTCAACCTTCTCCCTCCCCACCTCATGTCTACTTTTAAGCTACAACTATTTATTCTACAATCATTCACTCTACAAAGATGTACTAAACACCTAATATGTACCAGGCACTGGGGATACCCCAGGAAATAAAGCAGACATGACTTACACTCATGGAATTTATATTTGCCAGAGGGGAGATATGATAAATAAGAAAGCAAATAAACAAGATTATTACAAAAGTGGGATGTTTGTAAGGACAATAATAGAAAAAGGTAATATGAGCGCAAGTGTGCTGCATCTGTGAGTGGAGAAAAAGAGCAGCTGATTCAGGCACCCAGGAAAGTCCTTTTTGGGAAGATGACATTTGAGGTGAGATCTGAATGGTAAAGGAGCCAGCCATGCGAAGATCTGGGGCAGAGCATGCCAGGCAGAAGGAGGAGTGAATGCGAAGACCCTGAGGCAGGGACGAACTTGGCTAGTTCCAGAACGTGACAGACTGGAGTGTGGTGAGAGGCGGGAGAGCAGGACAAGACAAGGTCAGGAAGAAGTTAGCAACCAGCCTGGCAGGGCCTCGCTAGGTCACAAGAAAGAATGGATTTGATTTAAATTGCAGTGAAAAGCCATTGGAGGATGAGATTCATGTTTTTAAGATGTGTTAGAAAAGATTGTGCAGGGCAACAGAGGAATCCGTCCCTCAGGTAATAGTTGCTTACTTTAGAGGCAAGCAACTATTAGGTGTAAGACCAGCAGAATTTGCAGATGAGTTGCAGGTTGGAGGGGCAGTGAGGAGGATGAGGGAATGGGGAGAATCAGAAACAAGTGTTTGGTCTGAGTAACTGATTTGATGGTGGTGCTACGCCATGAAATACGGAGATCTAGGTGAGGTGCCCTTTGGCAGATGAGAGAGCAAAAAATCAAAAGCTGTGTTTGAACATAATAACTTGGCGATTCCTTTCAGCATCCATTAATATCCATTAAAAGATAATGTCCATTAGGACAAATCTGGAGCTCAAAAGAAAGGTCAGAGCTGTAAATTTAAATTTGGAAGGCACTGGCATGGAGGTGGTATTTAAAACTTTGGGACTGGACGAGTTCATTTAGGGAGATAATTTAGGGAGATAGAAAACAAAGGAGAGCTAAAGACTGGGCACTGAGGTGCTCTTAAATTCTAGGAAGAAGAGGAAGATCCAGCAAAGGAGACTGAGGAGGGGCCAGGGATTTAGGGTGTTAAGGCCCTGGGTGTCAAGAGAAAAACTGTCTCACATGGAAGGTGTGACAGTTTTGCCCATGCTGCTGAAATTTCCAATAAGATAAGGACAGAGGGACCAGTGGATTTTGTGAGAGAGGTTCTTGGTGCAGCCAGAGGAGCACTGGGAACAGAAGTCTGGATTGGAGGGCTGAAGAGAAAGTGAGACATGAGGAAGGGGAGGCAGTGGCTATTGGCTCACCTACCAAGAAGTTTTGCTCTTCATAGAAACATGTACTTATTCCCTATCCTGATCTCGACCTCTGAATATACAGATCTATTAAAATGTACACATTTTTCTTGTTAAAGAACAAGTGTATACACTAGATGCCTGATCTCAGCTTAAATATACTCAGTGCATTCCCTGGTTGACATAATGGCTACAAGAAACTTGAATGAACACTAACGGGAGAATTAGCTGTACTCTCACCCCAGGCAGGAATAACTTCTGGAAAGATGCTCCCTCCCAGCCTCACCTCTTCAGCTAACCATCATCATCAAAGAGCAAAATATATGATCCCCTTAAAATGGCTATAAAGAAAGAAAGTTTGATTATTAATTGACAGGAAAGGCTATCCAACATAGGGAGCTTCAATTTTAAGTAGCACAAAGTAGGACTTTCTCACATTCCTATTCATTTCAACTTAAAAACCTGAATAAATTCACATAGCTTTTAGCTGAAATAGATTTTCACTCTCCTTCCATAGCAAACAGGAAGACATACATCCTCCTTTATGGAGATTAAATCGTCCTGCCAGTATCTTTTAGATTATGACCTCAAGAAGCCACAGAATGTTTGGCCAGTTATTGTCAAACGCGCAGCTTAATATCAGCTTTGAAAAAGGCAAAAATCTACTCTCTTGGAAGAGAGTCTTGGGAATCAAAATGGATAACACAAAAAGTCCTGAAAAGACTTAGTTATCTGGGGTGTCTATACCCCCAAGGGATGTAGACAAGCCTTTTGTGATGGAAATAAATTATAGGTGTTAATTTAAGTCTGTATTTTTCAGAGAAGGATAATTTGTAACTCTTAAAGTCAAAATACAATAGTTTTGCCCGGTGTAGCAGGGCTTTCAGAGCTGAAGTCCAGAAGTCTCTTTGGGTAGGTAATATCCTCATTAAGCATCAAGGAACAGCCAAAAAGTAGCTCACGATACTGGGGCAGGACTGAGTTTGAAGGCAAAAGCCCATAGCCATAGCAGTAAAGGGAAGATATTTCTGATTTCAGCAGGCAAACTTCAATTGGGAGCAAAAGTTTGTGAGTACAGTGAGGAAGTGGAGAACATATAGGTAATTCTGAGAGGGACTGTGTGAGAAATCCAATGAGCATCAGATATCTCAGGTTGGGGGAACATGGAGAAAAAGAAATTATGTTAACTGGGGTGATTATGTTCCTTATGGTGTTTATTGCCACACGCATTCACAATAAAATATCCAAATACCTTTAGTAACAGTAGTAGTTGTTGTTATAGGATGAAAATCTTCATCCTATTTACATGTATCCCTGCCATTCAGTGTGTGAATCACACAGTTTACTTTCAAAACAAAATGTATCAATAACATAGAATACCTACATTTCAGGTGCAATAGGTATTCTTTTAACTGACCTTCACTTGCCTGAGTCACTGGATTAAGGGAAACTTTCCATTCCCTCTGTGAAACCTATTGGCAAATGCCCTAGTTGGCAAGCTGTTTCTAGTACCAGATATGGACTTGTGGCCCACCTGTTGAATTGTATGCTTATCAAAAGTTAGCTATGCTGGTTTCCAGACCTATTTTTGCCACATTTTGAGTAGGTGATTTGAAAAAATAGGAGGGCAAAAAGCTGTTAACATAAAAATTAATTTGATGAGCTAGCAAGAAGAAAAATGCTATCAAATTTGGTGTGGCCAAGATAACTATAAAAGGCTATGATGAATAATCATAAAACTCTAGAAGGATTCTGCACTGGGTGTGCATCAAAGTATCTTCAAGTATTTGCTGGACTTTAAAGAAATTGAAACTGGAAATTAGAGATGATGTTTTATTTCTCGCTTCTCAGTCTTTTGGCTAAGATCAAGTGGAGATGATGTATAATGAGTATAGTTTTTGCCAGATGAAGAACTCCAATCAATGGATTCCTATTCAAAGAGAAGACCTTAGTCCAGGGGTGTCCAATCTTTTGGCTTCCCTGGGCCACATTGGAAGAAGAATTGTCTTGGGCCACACATAAAATACGAACATTAACGATAGGTGATGAACTAAAAATAAACATTGTAAAAATAAATCTCATAATGTTTTATGAAAGTTTACAGATTTGTGTTGGGCCACATTCAAAGCTGTCCTGGGCCACATGTAGCCCTTGGGCCAGAGTTACAAGCTTGCTTTAGGCTGTTATCAGAAGACTGGTAGATCAATGTACAATTATGTATCTCAATTTAAAATAAGTTTAAGATATGTAATTATAGTTGACTTTTTAACCACCCAATTACCAGTCTTAGTAAACTGGGTAGGAGAGTTTTTACTGTACCTGCTAGGGATGTTCATTTTGGGCTCGCCAAGATTTACCTCTCCCAGAAGCTTGGCTAAAATCATGATATTCCAGAGAAAGAGCCTAGGAATATGAATTTCTCTAAGTTCTATCACTGGATCAAGACAGAGCCCCAGAAAGCTACATCATGGACCATTTTGCTTTAGGTTACGATAGAAATTCCTTCACAGATATACGATTTTAGTGTTAGACTCTTGACTTTCATTGATGATCCAGGAAAGAGTCTGTCATATCTCTGCCTGCTCTGCTACACTGCTAAAAGCATTCCATTACGCTATTCAAAGCCTGATATATGAATATCCACATGACAGACTTCACTTGGTGCTAAAAATCTGCAGGCAGCCACATGGCAAGAGTTGGAAGAGTGGAAAAGACAGGAAAGAAAGAGGAGAGAATGCATAACCCTAGAGCTATTGTCTAACCTAAGGCTATAACTGTTTCAACCAAGTAAATATAAAGCTCTTTTTTTTTTTTTACCTCTTCTTTAACTTGTTTTCTTATAGATTTATGAATTTTAAAGTTGATAAAACTAATAAATATGCATTATTTTACCTACTTAGCCAAAACCATATAATAGATAATTTTAATTAATATTATTACCAAAGATTTGAATGCTTTTATAAAACTTAATTTTTACCTTTTTTCTCTCTCTACGTAATTTTTAAAATCTTTTAAAATTTGCTTAACCTACACTCAAAAATTCATTTTTTGTTGTACATTTCTATGAGTTTTGACAAATGTGTAGCGTTGTGTAACCACTACCAACATCAAGATACAGAAGAGTTCCATCATTCCCAAAACATTGTCTCATGTTGCCCCTTCATAATCAATTCCTTCCCCTTTGCACAGCCCCTGGCAAACTGATCTGTTCTTTGTCCCTACTGTTTTGTCTTTGTTTTGCCTTCATTTTGTCTTTGTTAAAATATCATCTAAACTAAATGATATAGCGTATAGCTGTTTTTTTCCTTTGTTTTTTTTTGTTTGTTTGTTTTCTGAGACAGCGTCTTGCTCTGTCACCCAGAGTGCAGTAGCTTGATCTCAGCTCACTGCAACTTCCACCTCCTGGTTCAAGAGATTCTCCTGCCTCAGCCTCCCGAGTAGCTGGGATTACAGGCGCCTGCCACCATGCCCAGCTAACTTTTGAATTTTTAGCAGAGAGGAGGTTTCGCCATGTTGGCAAGGCTGGCCTTGAACTCCTGACCTCAAGTGATTTACCCACCTTGGTTAGCCTCCCAAAGTGCTGGAATCACAGGCAACATGGAGCCTTTGAATCTAGCTTCTTTCACTAGCCTAATTCATGTAAGATTCCACTTGAGACTAATCCACATTATTGAAAGCACATTCCTTTTTATTTGCTCTGTAGCATTCTGTTGTACAGTTGTGCCCCAGTTTGCTTATCCATTTATTATCAGCTATTTCCAGTTTTAATGATTATGAATGAAACTGCTGCAAACATTCACTTACAGGTCTTATTGTGGACATAAGGTTTCATTTATTTTGGGTAAATATCTAGAAGTGGAATTGCTGGGTCATATAACAATTACATATTTGACTTTATAAGAAACAGCCAAGTGGTATTCCAAAAAAATTGTACTATTTTGTACTCTAACCAGTAATGTACTGTACAAGAATTGTAATTTCTCTGCATCTTCTCCAGTACTAAGTATTGTTAGCTTTTGTTTGCTTTGCCAATTTTAAAAGTGTAGAAAGATATCTCGTGTTTTTAATTTGCATCCCCCTAATGACTCAAGATGTAAAGCATCTGCTTATGTGCTATTTGCCATTCATATACCTGCTTTAGTAAAGAGTCTGTTTAAGTCTTTGGCTTTTTTTTTTTTTTTTTGGTTTGTTTTCTTACTACTGAGTTTTAAGTGTTCTTTATATAGTCTGGATATGAGTTCTTTGTCAGATATGTAATTTAATATTTTTTCCCAGTCTGAGGTTTGTATTTTCATTTTCTTAACAGTGTTTTTCACAGAACAAATTTTTAAAAATTTTTATAAACTAAAATTTACCAACTTTTGTCTATTATGAATTGTGCTTCTGGTGTCTTATTTAAGACCACTTTGTCTAACCTAGGGCTACAAAGACTTTCTCTATTTTCTTTTAAAAGTTGTGTAAACTATACAGGTGCAGTGATGCTGGCCTGTAGTTCCAGCTACCAAGGAGGCTGAGGCAGGAAGCTTGCTTGAACCCATTTCTGGCTGTAGTTCACTGTGCCTATCAGGTGTCTGTACTAAGTTTGGCATCAACATGGTGACCTCCCAGGACCTGGGGACCACCAGGTTGTCTAAGAAGGGGTGAAACAGCCTAGGTTGTAAATGGAGCAGGTCAGAACTCTTGCACGGATCATTAGTGGGATAGCCCTGTGAACAGACACTGCATTCCCCTTTAGGCAACATAATGAAACCCTGTTTTAAAAAAATTTTGAAGTTTATAGTTTTATGTTTTACACTTGGGTTTGTGGACCACTTTGAGCTAATTTTTGAACAAAGCATGATGTATAGGTTGAGTTCATATTTTAAAATATGAATGTCCAATGTTTCAGTATTATTTGTTGTTGAGGTTATCTGTTCTTCATTCATTCAATTTGCACCATTATTTAAAAATTAGGGCTGGGCGCAGTGGCTCACGCCTATAATCCCAGCACTTTGGGAGGCCGAGGCTGGTGGATCATGAGGTTAAGAGATCGAGACCATCCTGGTCAACATGGTGAAACACTGTCTCTACTAAAAAATACAAAAATTAACTGGTCATGGTGGTGCGCACCTGTAGTCCCAGCTACTTGGGAGGCTGAGGCAGGAGAATTGCTTGAACCCAGGAGGCGGAGGTTGCAGTGAGCCGAGATCGCGCCATTGCACTCCAGCCTGGGTAACAAGAGCAAAACTCCATCTAAAAAAAAAAAATTAGTAAAATCCAGTTTTAATGAAGATTCTTTTTGGTTTTAGAAAATTTGAAAAACTAAAGAGAGTAAAGCAGAAAAAAATTACTCATAATATTATCTCCCAAAGAAAAATCATTGATTACAGTTTGATATTTTCTGTAGCTGATTTTTAAATTCCTTTATAGTTAAATAATATGCATTTTACTGTAAAAATCATGTATCTATTGCAGAAAGTTTAGAAATTACAGGGAAAAGCACAAAGAAGAAAATTAAAATTACATCCTTGAGTATATAATTTGTTCTTTTGTCTGCATACATATTTTAATAAGATTGAGCTCATATTGTATGTACCCGTTATCATCTTTTTTTATTTAACAGTATAAGTAATTTGCCATATCTTTTTTTCTTTTTTTAACCAACCAAACAAGCAGCAGTGAACTTTCCATATCTTTAATACTTGATAGACCATGTGTAGTGTTTTATGGACTATACTAAAATATCCAATCATTTATCATTAATTTTTACTTTTTTCAATTATAAATATGTGTCAAATGATTCTACATAAAACTTTATAAATATTTATGCTTTTTTCCTTAATAAAAATTTATAAAAGTGAAATACAAGTCAGAGGGTATTACTATATTGACCTCCAAAAAGATGATACTAATCTATTTTCTTCAGTTCAAGTCCTCTGGGAACCAGACACTGAGATGAAATTAGAAAGGCAAGATGGGGGAACTCTTGTGAAGGATGAAGGCTTGAGAAAGCAGTGGGAAGACAGCATGGTTTTCAGCAGGACTGACACTTGTGAAGGAAGAGGAGGAAGAAAGGAGGGAGGGCTACGAAGAGCCATACAGCATAAAAAAAGCCTCAAGCGGGAAACCCCTGAGCAAAGAACACCTGCTAGAGGAGTCCTGCATTAAACGTAATGGCCCATTTCTAGTGGTCTCATCATGCTTAGTCAGTGGCTAGTGATTCTAGAGAACTTGGCATTGGCATGAACACCTTGGTGGGTGTGTTAGTCCATTCTTGTATTGTTATAAAGAAATTCCTGAGACTGCGGGCCAGGTACAGTGGCTCACACCTGTAATCCCAGCATTTTGGGAGGCTGAGGTGGGTGGATCACAAGGTCAAGAGATTGAGGCCAGCCTGGCCAACATGATGAAACCCCATCTCTACTAAAAATATATAATTTAGCTGTACGTGGTGGCACACACCTGAAGTCCCAGCTACTCAGGAGGCTGAGGCAGGAGAATCTCTTGAACCTGGGAGGTGGAGGTTACAGTGAGCCAAGACCGCACCACTGCACTCCAGCCTGGTGACAGAGTGAGATTTTGTCTCAAAAAAAAAAAAAAAGAAAGAAAGAAATACCTGAGACTGAGACTGATAATTTATAAAGAAAAGAGGTTTAATTGGTGCATGGTTCTGCAACCCATATATGAAGCATGGTGCCTGCCTCTACTTCTGGTGAGGGCCTCAGGAAGCTCACAATCATGGCAGAAGGCAAAAGGGAGCCAGCATGCCACGTGGTGAGAGTGGAAACAAGAGAGAGAGCAGGAGGACGTCCCAGGTGCTCTTCAACAACCAGATCTCATGGGAACTAACTGAGGGAGAATTCACTCATCACCAAAGGGATGCTGCTAAACCATTCATGAGGGATCCACTCCCATGATCCAATCGCCTCCCACCAAACCCCACCTACAATACTATGAATCACATTTCAGCATGAGATTTGGAGGGACTAACATCTAAACCATATCAGTGAGTCCCAAAAACACAGCAGTTGTAGGTGGTGAGCTCATGTACCCTGCACAACAGGCTCTCTCCTCCATGGCTGCCACATTCACTTTCTACCAGCAGTGGAGATGAGCACAACTGCATTCCAGGATCCTGGTTATCATCACGGGATATTCCCATCATTCTTAAGGGTGGCCAGTGTAATACACAGAAAATTGTATCTCATTTTTTAACATTTCTTTTTGGGTTTTCTTAATTAGATTCATTATGTCATATTTATGATCTTTTTGAGCCATAAAAGGAGGCATATCTCCATCTTGAAAATGGCACAACATTGATAGTTCATATTTAAAAGTAAATGCTTAGAATATATAGGATATATGCAGGAATAAATCTAAAAAGAAAAATGGTGGAGGAATCACTCTGAGGACACTCATAGGAGACTTATGTTAGAAAAGACCTCTACTGGTAAAATATGACCATATTATCTATATTTTGTGTATTGAGCCAGATTGTTGAAGGTTGGGAGCTTACTTTTGGCAGTGTCAGGAAAGACAGACAAAAGTAGAACATTTCACTCTAAAGTAGACAAGATTCTTTTAGTTGCAAGTGACAGAAACTAACGCTGAACTGGCTTAGGCCAAAAAGAGAATTAATTGGTACAGAAACTCCATGAAAGTGTTGAAACTAAATGTGGGAAGGATAGGCATATGGGTAACTTTCACAACTAACTGAATCCAGAACTTAAACACCGTGAGGATTCTGTTTCTCATTTCTGTGGCCGTTCATATCTCTCACTCAAGACAGCTCCCTCCACCTGGAGAAAAAAGTTTTTTAAAAAAAATCCCAGAAAAGAAACAGATTTGTGCCCATCACTGAACTAATCAGTTAGGGGGAGGGGACAGGTATTAGGATTAATATAGCTTAAGTTCAGTGTCCAGCTGTAACCAATCACCTGTGGAGAGGGTGTCAGGGTCATGAAAGAAAATGACAGGTTGCAGAAGTGGCATAAATGGAACAGGGAGAGCCATATTTCCAGGGGCTGCTGTGCCCCTGGAAATGTAGGTTGAGTAGGGCAGGAGCATGGGTGTCCACTCTATCTTCCCTATAAAGAATGAAAAGAAAAGGGAAGGGCAGAGGCCATTAAACTGTAGACTTCAATCACTAACTTTAGAACCTGAGCTCTAGTTTCGGTGGCCAAAATAAAATCCCTGGCATCTCTATACAACGGGTAGACTTTCAGCATTTTTTATAACTGTTGAATGGGGTTCCCTTTCCAGAAATGCCAAAAAGATGACACTTAGACACCTTTTGATTTACTGATCTCTGTTAACAGCAGAGTTACATGAAAGTGCACTAACGATATTTGATATATAGTATTTTAGAAATGGTTAACTTACTCTTCTTTCATTCAATAAATACTGAGCCAATGTGTCAGGCACTGTATTAAGCACTGGGGCACAAAAGTGAGCAAGACACAGTTCTTGCCTTCATAAAGCTTACGCTGCAGTGGGAGCAAAAGAAGGAAACAGGTGATGAAAATATAATATGACGTGTATCATCCTAGGAGATGTACTGGGATCTCACAGGGATGATACTTCATGCTGATTAGGGATTTTAAGGAGGATTTCCCAAAGAAAGTGATGTAGATATCAAAGGTAAGACTTGAAGATGTATAGGAGGCCAGGCATTGTGGCTTCTGTCTATAATCCCTGCAAGTTAGGAGACTGAGGCAGAAGGATTGCTTGAGACCAGGAGTTTGAGACCAGCCTGGGCAACATAGTGAGACCCTGTCTCT
>NW_016107526.1:2465822-2481319 GCF_001604975.1 Cebus imitator
AAAAAAAAAAAAAAAAGAGTTGACTTTTATCCTGAATACGATAGAGAACCATTGGAGAGTTTTAAGTAAAACTATAATATAATTAAATTTGCATCTTAGAAAGTTTACTCTAGCTATACTGTAGAGAATAAGTGGAAAAGTGGCAAAACTTAGGATGATGCCAGCATAATTTATGTGGGCAGTGATGTGAACTTTAACTTCATTAGTGAGAATAGAAAGAGTGGAGGAAATTAAGTATAATTCAGATGGTAGATTCAAAGTGGTTAGTTGTATCTGAGAGGAGAAAGAGGGGAATAAATTAAGAATAACAGGATAACTCATAAAATTCCAGTTTGGTCACCTGAATAAATGGGAACAGCATTCGCTGAGCTAGAGCATATGAAAGGAGATTTGGGAGTGAGATAATAATATTGAATTTGGGGTACTTGTGAGAAATCAAAATGGAAATGCCTAATAGGCTGCTGGATAAATGGATCTGGACTTTGGTAAAGCACTCTGGGTTGGAAATAAATGTTACAAGTATTCATGAAAGTAAAGGGGTTCAAGACCAGCCTAACTAATATGGTGAAACCCCATCTCTACTAAATATACAAAAATTAGCTGGGTGTGGTGGCGTGCACCTCTAGTCCCAGCTAATCTGGAGGCTGAGACAGGAGAATTCCCTAACCCTGCAGGGGGAGGTTGCAGTGAGCCAAGATTGCGACACTGCACTCCAGCCTGGGCGACAGAGAGAGACTTCGTCAAAAAAAAAAAAAAAAAAAAAAGCCTGACCAATATGGTGAAACCTCATCTCTACTAAAAGTACAAAAATTAGCCGAAAATAGGTAAGGTGGTCAGGGAGAGTGTGTAATATGAGATGGAGGGTGGTAGGGCAGAACCCTGAAGACCAGGAAGAATAATAAGCAAACAGAGATAAAGCACTGGAGACCAAGAAGCAGCACCCTGAGAGGTAGGAATAAAACCAAGAAAGGCAGGGTCACAGAGACTTTGAAGGAGGAGCAAGAGTGGTCAACAGTGTGAAATGCTCCCAACAGATGATAAAATAACTGAAAATTATTAGATTTAATAGCAAGGATATTAGGGACCCTGAAAAAAGACTATTTCAGGGGAGGGAATAGATAGGACAGTGGTTGAAACAAGACTGGGAGATGAGAAACAAAGAAGGTGAACTCAGACATCTTTGAGAGAACTTCGTAAAGGGAAGAACAGAGACAAGCAGATACTGAGAAGGGACACAGTGTAAGAATTTTTTTTTTAAGATGGGAGAAACTTGAATATATTTATTCCAGCTTTCATGCTGTTAAAATCATCAGCAGTAGAATTTGTTGTCTCTTATGAAATTAGCAGGATATATGTACCGCAAAGCAAGTCAGTGTGCTAATCTATGTGTATAGTTCATTTATTTTCTACGTACATATATACCTGTGTAACAACACCAGACCAAAAGGTAGAGTATTTCCAGCACCATGGAAGGTTCCCTCATGCCTCTTCCCATCAACCTCAACCCCAAGAGTTAAATAACCAGTATGCTGATTTCTATCACCATAGTTTTGCCAGGTCTTGAACTTCATGTAAAAGAAATTGTTCAGCATACCTGTGAGATTCATCTATGTGTTGCAAGTAGAAGTGTTTTTTTCTTTATTACTATATTTCATTGTATATGTGTTACAATTTATCCATTTTTCCATTGAATGCCATTTGAGTTGTTTCCAGTTTGGAGCTGTTGTGCAATAAACTGCACAACAGCTTAATCTTGTATATATAATAATCTTGTACATATCTTTTGATGGGCAACGATTTTCAATTATTTTGGGTAAATATCTAGAAGTAAAATTCTGGAGGATAGGGTTGGTATATATTCAACTTGAATAAATAAAACTGAACAGTTTTTAAAGTGGTAGAATCAATTGCACTCCCTCAAGCAATGTATGGAAATTCTTCTCACCAAAGCTTGGTTTGCCTGTCTTTTTTATTTTAGCCTTTTGGTGAGTAGACATTTTGAAATTCAGGTTTTCTGACATTATAAACCACAGCTTCTCCGTTGATACTTATAACAATTTCAAAGTTTCCTACCTTAAGCATTTCCCGTCATTGGCTACCACCTTTCCAATAAAGCAAATCTAATATTAAAACATGTAAACATAATTCAGGACGTTTTATGAGAAAGAAGTGATTTAATTATCTGTTACAGTTAGTTAACTATAACATAATAATCAAGAAAATTCTGTCAGAAATAGTCTCACCCAGAATTTGAATATGCAGGAAATACTATCATCTAATATATTAGAAAGAAGGAAGTGGCTTCTATGATGGTGGAAGTTTCTCATTGATGCGTCTATTCCAATTTGCATTCTGCATAAGTAGTAAGTTTAGAGTTAATGGTTCTGTTTGCTCTTCTCATTTTCATTTTAATGCTACATTTGAAGTCATCATTCACTATAATCAGAAGTATAGACTTATTTTGAACAATGCTAATAGATCTTTTGGGGAAAAAATAATAAACTATTGACATAAAACTGAATACTGATTCTCCTATATTTTGACTCACGGTCTTTTCCTCTTTGATGTAGTTTCTGTTTGATGCAATATCTGAAACCTGACAAAGGAAATAAATATATGGCAATTCAGATAACATTATCCATAATTATTTACTGTAATAATATAACTTATTATTGTCTAACAATGTAACTTATTGTTGCAGTAAATAATATATTTGTGTTAATATTATATGCAATATTGCTTGTCAATACTATCATCTAATGATTTATTCAATTCTCACAAGTATCATGGCAAATATATTTAGAAATCCGTTTAAACATTTCACCAAAATAAGATAGGTTACAGATTTAAGTGTAAACTCTGAAGTAATAAAGTACTAGAAAATAATAGAGATACATATTTGTACAATTGAGTCAGAAAGGCCTTTATAAAAGTGACACTGAAACCAGTGGCCTTAAAGAAAATGTTTGACATGTTTGCCAGTATAATAATTTAAATTTTCTGTACGCAAGTTAAATTACACCACATAGAAACATAAATTCGGGATTTGAAATATTTTACTGGACAACTGACCTGTTGTCTTCTTTATGTTTTTTCTTTTTTGAGATGGAGTCTCACTCTGTGGCCCAGGCTAGAGTGCAGTGGCATGATCTCGGCTCACTACAACCTCTGTCTCTCAGTTTCAAGTGATTCTGTGCCTCAGCCTCCTGAGCAGCTGCGATTACAGGCACCCACCATGACATCTGGCTAATTTTTGGATTTTTAGTAGAGGCAGGGTTTCAAAGTGTTGGCCAGGCTGGTCTTGAACTTCTGACCTCAAGTTATCTGCCTGCCTCAGCCTCCAAAGTTGCTGAGATTACAAGCATGAGCCACCATGCCTGGCCTTGTTCTTGTTTTTTTATAAAAAGGCAAAGTCAAAAGCCCTTTACTTTTTCTTTTTCTTTTCTTTTTTTTTAACTAAGTACTCTAATTACTTCCCAAAGACCTCATCACTAAATACCGTCACATTGTGGATTAGGATCCCAACATATAAATTTGTGGGGCGGGGGTGGGGGACATAGCTTTCAGCCACAGACGTTCCATTTTTGGCCTTCCAAAGTGTGTGTACTTGTCTCATGCAAAATACATTTCATCCCAATAGCAAAGTCTTAACTCATTCCAGTATCACCTCTAAATTTTAAAGTCCAAGGTCTCATCTAAATAACATCTAAATCAGATATGAATGACAGTTGAGGTATAATTCATCCTGAGGCAGAATTCCTCGCCAGCCATATATCTGTGAAAACAGACAAGTTATATCTTGTCTTCCAAATACAACGTCTTCCAAAATACAGTGATGGGACAGACACAGGATAGAAATTCCCATTGCCAAAGGGAGAGATAAAGAGGAAAGAAGGAAGGGGTGACAGGTCCCAATCAAGTCCAAAGTTTAGCAAAACAAATTCCTTTAGCTCTTAAGGCTTGGGAATAATCCTCTCTGGTTCAATGACCTGTCCTCCAGGTCAACTGGGTGGCAGAGTCAGCCTCATGGCTCCAGGTGGAGTTCCTGCCCATGTGGCTCTGCCAAGTAGTTCTGCCCTCAAGGCTTCAGGCACGGGCCATCTGGCCTGTTGATACTGAGGCAGTGGCCTTGAAATTTCTGAATCACCTTCAGGGTCATTTTTTCTTCTTCTTGAAGAATATGACACATGGCTGAATAGCTTTATCATTCCTTCCTGTCAAGTCTGAAAATCTGACAGCTTTCCTTCATTTTGTCCTGGCTCCATCCCCTTTCTGTTCAAACTGGTAGTGTTTCTGCTCATATCATCTCATAAGCTCTTTATCAAGTGATGGGCCAGCCACACCCTTGGTGTTCTCTTCAGAACAAGCTTTCTCTTTTTATTTTTTATTTTTTCACAATATGGGTAAGCTGAGAATTTTCAAAATCCTCAAGTTCTGGTTTCTTTTTGCTAAACAATTCCTTCTTCAATTCATCTCTCTTCTTTTACATTTTACTGTAAGCAATCAGAGGAGCCAAGTCACTCCTTCAACACTTAGAAATCTCAGCTAAATACCCAATGTCATCCCGTAGTGGTTCTACCTTCCACAAAACATGAGAACACAGTTCAGCCAAGTTTTTGTTACTTTATAACAAGAATCATCTTTCCTGCAGTTTCCAAAATATGTTCCTCATTTCTGTTTGATACCTTACCAGAATCACCCTTAACCTCCGTATTTCTGGCATGCACATTGAAACTCTTCCAGCCGCTACTCATTATCCAGTTCCAAAGCCACTTCCACATGTTTAGGTGTTTTATTATAGCAGTCTGCTCTGACTGCCATAACAAAATGCCACAGACCAGGTGGCTTAAACAACAGACAATGATTTTCTCACAGTTATGAGAGCTGAACATTCAAGATCAGAATGCCAGCATAGTTGAGATCCAGGGCTCTTTTCCTGGCTTGCAGATGGCCACCTTCTCACTGTATGCTCACTTGGCAGGGCGAAAGAGTGAACAAGCTTTCTGGTGTCTCTTTTTATAAAGGCGCTAACCCCTCAGACCAGGGCCTCACCCTTATGACCTCATCTAAATACCCCATCTCCACATACCATCATCACATTGAGGGTTACAGCTTCAACATATGAATTGGGTGAGGAGAGATACATTCAGTCCATAATGTAGAATATTTCTCATTTTGTAAAACAAATGTATTTTAAAATATATTAAAAATGAAGTATTTGAAATTATATAAATATTATTTCCAAAGCCTTTAAACAGAATACAATCATAGCAGCAATTACCCAGACTGAAGGCTGGCTGAACTAAGGTTTTATTTTCTTCAAACACAAGTCAGTTCTACCTACTCTCTGTATTGGATTTTCTGCTTATTTGTCACCCATATTCATGAATGTTCCCCCTTCTGCCAACACAGTATTAAAACAGACAAAGATTACTGTCTATAGAAGCATTCTGTGTCTTAAGGATTTTTTTTTTTTTTTTTTTTTTTTTTTTGAGACAGGGTCTCACTCTGTTTCCCAGGCTGGAGTGCAGTGGCACAATCTTGGCTCACTGCAACCTCTGCCTCCCGGGTTCAAGTGATTCTCCTGCCTCAGCCTCCTGAGTAGCTGAGATTACAGGTGTGTGCCATGATGCCCAGCTAATTTTTGTATTTTTAGTAGAGACAGGGTTTCACCATGTTAGCCTGGCTGGTCTCGAACTCCTGACCTCAAGTCATCAACTTGCCTTGGCCTCCCAAACTGGGTGTCTTAAGGATTTTTATGAGAGTCAGCCTATATCAAGACTCTAGAGTATGCGTCATTTCATCTTTAGATATCAAGTATTTAGGAAAAAATATTTCAAATCAGCACTTGACTGTTAAGACCACAAGTATTATACAGCTTCTGGTCTTTTTTAGGTCAGGAAAATACAGTATGTTTTTCTGCATTTTGTTGAAAACTTTTTTTCTCTTTATTGTGTGTTAAGCAGTTATTAATACTTAATTAGATTATATATTAGTATTCTTTATAGCTAATTGAAAATCTTTTACTTTTTAAATTTTAAGATCATTTTTTATTTGTTCCAATTACATATCATCTGGTTCATATATAGTTTCCTCTAAAAATATATTTGTTCAGCTGACATCCTTACAGTAAGTTCTTTAGTATACTAAAAACAGAACTAGGTTAGCTTGCCAACTGCATATTTGATACCTTATAAACTTGATTAGAATTTGGGTTGGAAGCTGGATATGTGCCTTTATCAAAAATTTTGAAAAATAAGGCATCTCTTTTTATCTGCAGAATTAATTTTCCTTATTTTCAAGGTATATTTTAAACTGTATTCCCCTCAACACTCAATAAAATCTGTCTTTTGTTGATCACAAATGATGATATACAGTCTAATGTAAATAGTCTAGAAAATTTTATCACCTAAATAACATCTCATAAAATGGTATTTTAAAATGTATATATTAGAAAAAATTTTGTTCTCATTTTTAGAAATGGTTGCTCTTTTTTCTTCTCCCATTTCTGATTATTTTTTCCAAAGTCAGTAATATTTTCTAAATAGCTTTCTGAAACGTATTAAGTTTTTAGACTATCTTAACTACTTCTGACATTGCCTTAATTATTTAACCTATGAAGTAGAATGTATCTAATTGCATTTGAGGGAATACTCTTTTCTTTTTCTTGTTTTCTTTCATCTTTTTACCAATTTCTCAACAAAGCAGAACTGTAATTGACTCGACATACCTAACATATCTTCATTTGAATTGCCTCTATACATGAAATAAGTGTTTGTCCTGATCTGACATAATCTGGAATGAGAATTTTCTCTCTGCATCATTAACTTTTATCACATGGGCCTGAATTTAGATTGTGGCTTTCTGGACTTGTAAATGTTGCTGTTTTCTTTCCATGGTATCTATTGACTATTTTGTCAATGTAGAGGCATTTGATTCTGTTTTGTTTGTTTTGTTTTGTTTTGTTTTGAGACAGGGTCTTGCTATGTTGCCCAGGCTGGTCTCAAACTCTTGGGCTCAAGTGACCCTCCTGCCTCAGCAAGTAGTTGATTCTATTTTGAAGTAACATGGTACAGTTGCAAAAGCCCAGATAATTTGAAATCAGGATGTTTTTGTTTCATAGTCTTGTGCTGGCCAAAAGAAAATAAATTATCAGGACTTACTTTCCTTCCTCCCTTAATAATAGCTTCCATGGGAGAATCAATGTCAGATTTGTATCTACAACCTATGATACTTTAATGTCAGTCCTTATTAATGAATCTCTACTATTCTTGTTTTTTAGTCTATTTGTCTTCTATTTTTGGAGTATCTTTCACATGACTTGGTATTACTTGAATCTGTAGGACTTCCTTCTTTTCTTGTTTGTTTTGTTTTGTTTTGTTTTGTTTTTTGAGATGGATTCTCATTCTGTCACCCAGGATAGAGTGTAGTGGCGCAATCTCGGGGCTCACTGCAACCTCGGGGCTCACTGCAACCTCTGTCTTCCAGGTTCAAACAATTCTCCTGCCTCAGCTTCCCAAGTAGCTGGGATTACAGGCATGTGCCACCACACCCAGCTAATTTTTGTATTTTTGTTAATACGGGGTTTCACCATTTGGCCAGGCTGTTCTTGAACTCCTGACCTCAGGTGATCCACCCACCTCAGTCTCCCAAAGTACTGGAATTATATGTGTGAGCCACTGCGCCCTGCTCCTTCCTTTCTTCCTTTATTCTTTTCTACCTTTTCTTTCTTTTCTTTCAAAGTGACACTTTTTTTTCCCCAAAATGTCAGCCACCACTCTGATAGCATGCTTGCACCCAATGTTCAGTGTAGTAGAAAGAGCTTTGGGGTTAGAGTACCAATCCTAGGTTTTGTAGATCTATGACCCTTGAGAATTAGCCCAGTTTCCTCATCTTTAAAATATTAATAATATCTACATCATAAGGTCTGTGTTAGATTGAGTGAGATAATATATTTCTGGCATGACATTGATTAGATAACCCTAAAATAAACAAGATAGTTATGTTGTATAACGTATACAAACACCCTTTTAAATATATAACTAACCTCACAGGAAAGTAAGAGAAATCTTCAGGGTCAAAAATGAATAGGGAATAAAAAGTGAGGTGAAAGGTGAAAGTGGTCTGATACTATGGCTTCCCTGAGGGAGTTCCTTGATTCCATTAACAAAGGACTTGCAGTTGGAAGATCCTATGAAGGCAGGAATTAGAACTGAAATATGTACATAAAGCCATTTGTTGAATGTCTGCTCTTTGGCCCTCCAGATCCACTCTTTGCCCTTCTCTACCCTATGTCATTGTACTCCCTTATCCTCTGGATTTCACTTGGGCATAGTAAATCAGGAAACCTGGCAAGACATTGGAGGGAAAGAGAAGAGTGAAGCCAGGGAATTTATTCTCCTGTTTCCCTTTCTGTAAGATTATTTTGAACCATCTGTCTGTCATAACTTCAGGTCACTGTTCTACATAAGGAGGCCTGCACTATAAAACTCTTCCTCCTTTCAGATGCCAGGAACCTCTTCCTCCTCTCATTCTTAGTGGTGACAGCACCATACAGCCAATCTCACATTCCTTGTGGTTTCTGTTTGCCACCCATACCTTTATAATTACTCCTGTATAAAGAGATGCTCTTCCAATCATCATGTGTTTCCTGTTATAATTGTGATTTGAGCCAGGATCTTTAAAGGACTACATGCTTAATGAAGAGGTAGGGAAAATTTACCACTAGCCCAAGAAGATAAGTAGGATGTTTGCTTGACTTAGCTTATTATAGTCCAAAAACAATACATCTCAGGAATCTACAGATAAAGTCTGCTGAATATGAGATCACAAGTTAAACAGTAAAGCACACAGGAGAGGATTTGCTGGCAAGATGGCCGAATAGGAAGAGCTTTAGTCTGCAGCTCCCAGCAAGATGAACACAGATGGTGGGTGATTCCTGCATTTCTAACTGAGGTACCTGGTTTATCTCACTGGGACTTGGACAGTAGATGCAGCCCACAAAGGGTGAACCAAAGCAGAGTGGGGCGTTGCCTCACCTGGAAGCACAAGAGCTGGGGGGATCTCCCTTTCCTAGCCAAGGAAAGCTGCAAGAGACTGTACGAGGAGAAATGGTGCATTCGGTCCAGATACTGCACTTATCCCACAATCTTCGCAACAAGCAGACCAGGAGATTCTCTCTGGTGCCTAGCTCGGCAGGTCCCACCCCGACGAAGCCCAGCAAGCTAAGATCCACTGGGTTGAAATTCTCGCTGCTAGCATAGCAGTCTGAGGTCGACCTGGGATGCCAGCTTGGTGGGGGAAGAGGCATCCACCATTGCTGAGGCTTGAGCAGGCGGTTTCACCCTCACAGAGTAAACAAAGACACCAGGAAGTACAAACTGGGCAGAGCCCGCCGCAGCTCTCTGGGTCAGAGCAGCTGGGGGAATGGGTGGCTGTGGGTGCAGCTTCAGCAGACTTAAAAATCCCTGCTTGACAGCTCTGAAGAGAGCAGGAGAATATACATTCTTCTCAGCACCACATTACACTTATTGTAAACTTGACCACATAATTGGAAGTAAAACACTCCTCAGCTATTGCAAAAGAATGGAAGTCATAACAGTCTCTCAGACCGCAGTACAATCAAACCAGAACTCAGGATTAAGAAACTCACTCAAAACTGCACAATTACATGGAACTGAACAACCTGCTCCTGAATGACTACTATGCAAATAACAAAATTAGGTAGAAAAAAATAAGTTTTTTGAAACCAATGAGAATAAAGATATAACATACCAGAATCTCTGGGACACATTTAAAGCAGTGTGTAAAGGGAAATTTCTAGCACTAAATTTCCAAAAGAGAAAGCAGGAAAGATCTAAAATTGACACCTTAACAACACAATTAAAAGAACTAGAGACACAAGAGCAAACAAATTCAAAAGCTAACAGAAGACAAGAAATAACTAAGATCCGAACAGAACTGAAGGAGACAGAAACACGAAAAACCCTTTAAAAAATCAGTGGATCCAGGAGCTGCTTTTTTGAAAAGATCAACAAAATAGATAGACTGCTTGCCAGCTTAATAAAGAAGAAAAGAGAGAATAATTAAATAGACATAATAAAAAATGATAAAGAGGATATCACCACCGATTTCACAGAAATACAAGCTACCATCAGAGAATACTATAAACATCTCTATGCAAACAAATTAGAAAATCTAGAAGAAATGGATAAATTCCTGGACACATACACCCTCACAAGACTAAATCAGGAAGAAGTTGAATCCCGGAATAGACCAATAA
This sequence comes from Cebus imitator, assembly GCF_001604975.1. Lineage (NCBI taxonomy): Eukaryota > Metazoa > Chordata > Mammalia > Primates > Cebidae > Cebus > Cebus imitator. The sequence continues at coordinate 2,476,105 of NW_016107526.1, forward strand.
CAGGTCCGAAATTCAGTCAGAAATGAATAGCCTACCAACCAAAAAAAAAGTCCAGGACTAGACAGGTTCAAAGCCAAATTCTACCAGAGGTACAAAGAGGAGCTGGTTCCATTCCTTCTGAAACTATTCCAAACAATAGAAAAAGAGGGAATCCTCCCTAACTCATTTTATGAGTGCAGCATCATCTAAAACCCAGAAGAGACACAATATAAAAAGAAAATTTTAGGCCAATATCCCTGATGAACATCCATGTGAAAATCCTCAATAAAATACCAGCAAACCAAATCCAGCAGCTCTTCAAAATCTTGTCCACCACAATCAAGTCTGCTTCATCCCTGGGATGCAAAGCTGGTTCAACATATGCAAATCAATAAACGTAATCCGTCACATAAACAGAACCAATGACAAAAATTGCATCCTTATATCAATAGATGAAGAAAAGGCTTTTGACAAAATTCAGCAGAAAAAACTCTCAATAAACTAGGTATTGAGGGAACATATGTCAAAATAATAAGAGCTATTTATGACAAACCCACAGGCAATATCATACTGAATGGGCAAAAACTGGAAGCATTCCCTTTGAAAACTGGCAGGAGACAAGGATGCCCTCTCTCAACACTCCTACTCAACATAGTATTGGAAGTTCTGGCCAGGGCAGTCAGGCAAGAAAAAGAAATAAAGGGTATTTAAATAAAAAAAGAGGAAGTCAAATTGTCTCTGTTTGCAGATGACATGATGGTATACTTAGAAAACTCCATCATCTCAGACCAAATCTCCTTAAGCTGATAAGCAACTTCAGCAAAGTCTCAGGATACAAAATCAATGTGCAAATTCACAAGCATTTCTATACACCAATATCAGACAAACAGAGAACCAAATCATGAATGTACTCCCATTCACAATTGCTACAAAGGGAAGAAATTACCAACTTACAAGAGATGTGAAGGACCTCTTCAAGGAGAACTACAAACCACTGCTCAAGGAATGGAGAGAGGACACAAACAAATGGAAAAACATTATTTGCTCATGGATAGGAAGAATCAATATTGGAAAATGGCCATACCGCCCAAAGTAATTTATAGATGCAATGCTATTCCCATCAAACTACTATTGACTTTCTTCACAGAATTGAAAAAAACTATTTTAAATTTCATATGGAACCAGAAAAGAGCCTGCATAGCCCAGATAATCCTAAGCAAAAAGAACAACGCTGGAGGCATCATGCTACCTGACTTCAAACTATACTACAAGGCTATAGTAACCAAAAGAGCATGGTACTGGTACCACAACAGACATATAGACCAACAGAACAGAACAAGACCTCAGATCACCTACGATCTGATCTTTGAGAAACCTGACAAAAACAAGCAATGGGGAAAGGATTCCCTATTTAATAAATGGTGCTGGGAAAATTGGCTAGCTACATATAGAAAGTTGAAACTGGGTCCCTTCCTTGCACCTTATACAAAAATTAACTCAAGATGGGTTAAAGACTTAAATGTAAGACCTAAAAACCATAGAAACCCTAGAAGAAAACCTAGGCAATACTATTCAGGACATAGGCATGGACAAAGACTTCATGACTAAAACACAAAAAGCAACAGCAACAAAAGCCAACACTGACAAATGGGATCTAATTAAACTAAAGAGCTTCTGCACAGCAAAAGAAACTATCATCAGAGTGAACAGGCAACCTACACAATGGGAGAAAAATTTTGCAATCTATCCATCTGACAAGGGCTAATATCTAGAATCTATAAAGAATTTAAACAAATTTACAAGGAAAGAAAAACATCAAAAAGTGTGCAAAGGATATGAACAGACACTTCTCAAAAGAAGACACTTATGCAGCCAACAAACATATGAAAAAAGCTCATCATCACTGGTCATTAGAGAAATGCAAATCAAAACCGCAATAAGATATCATCTCACACCAGTTAGAATGATGATCATTAAAAAGTCAGGAAATAACAGATGCTGGAGAGGATGTGGAGATATAGGAACACTTTACACCATTTGTGGTAGTGTAAAGTAGTTCAACCATTGTGGAAGACAGTGTGGCAATTCCTCAAGGATCTAGAAATAGAAATACCATTTGCCCTAGCAATCCTATTACTGGGTATATACCCAAAGGATTATAAGTCATTGTACCATAAAGACACATGCACACATATGTTTATTGCAGCACTGTTCACAACAGCAAAGATTTGGAACCAACCCAGATGCCCATCAATGATAGAGTGGATAAAGAAATATGGCACATATACATCACAGAATACTATGCAGCCATGAAAAAAAAGGATGCGTCCATGTCTTTGCAGGCACATGGATAAAGCTGGAAACCTTCATTCTCAGCAAACTAATACAAGAACAGAAAACCAAACACGGCATGTTCTCACTTATAGGTGGGAGTTGAACAATAAGAACACCTGGACACAGGGAGGGGAACATCACACACCAGGGCCTGTAGGGGAGTGGGGATCTGGGGGAGGGAGAGCATTAGTAGAAATACCTAATGTAGAAGACCAGTTGATGGGTGCAGCAAACCACCATGGCACATGTATATGGTGTAACAAACCTGCACCTTCTGCACGTGTACTCTGGAACTTAAGGTATAATAAAAAAAAAAAGCATACAAACAAATAAAAACGCACAAGGAAAGAATCTAGCAAAGGTGGGAGTTAACGTGCAAAATAAACAGCAGGATTTAGTTCTTCAAGTTCTTTAGCTAATACCATTACCTGTTAAAGACTTAGAATAAATATGTCAGATTATTAAAGACACAAGAGAAGAATTGAAAACATGATACAAAAGAGTATATAAAAAGACCACGCATACTTGGAAAATAAGTCAAATAAATTCTAAAAATGAAAATATATATAATTATTAAAATTAAAACCTAATGGCTATATTATATACAGCTTTTAAAAAAGGCAAACTGGAAGGTGGATCTGAAGAAAGAAGATATGAAGGCCAGAATGAGAAGATCCCACATATTTGTAATAAGAATTTCAGAAAGAGAAAACAGACAACGTAATGATACTACAAAATACCAAGGACAAAGAAAGTTCTTAAAAGCAACAAGAGAGAAAAGACATTACCTACAGAGAAACTACAATACTACAATACAATTAAACTTGAAGTGAGTCTCTCCGCAATAAAAATACAAGCTAGATGCAACAGAGTAAAATGTTTAGCAGATTATAGGCAATGAACACCTTGCTACACCTCACAATTGACTGTTTTCCTATGAACTAAAGGAGCTCATCACATTTTAGACAAACATGTCTGTTTTACTTAATGCATATTTTTTTGTCTCAGTGGTAGTTTATTTTTTACATAATTGAACCTGTTGATCAATTTTAACCTTCCAGCAAGGAACTTTAAGCAAAAATGTTTTAATGCTTACTGAAAAATACAATGGAGAAAACTGCACTGAATTTTTAGGAAATATAAATCAGAAAGAAATTAAGGAGTATGTAAAATTAGTAGGAACTATTGCCAGAGAAAAAGATTACCTGGGATTTATAGCAAGGACTTGAGCTGAAAATGGACAAAGGGTTTGAACAGACAATTAAAATAAACAAACACAGGGAAAAATATTCAACTGTGTTAATAGTTGAAAAAGCACATGGTAAAACAAGAAATTGAATTTCACACATTGTAAATTAGCAAAATGTCAAAATTTAAAAACATTCAGTTCTGGTAATTCTGTGGTAAAATTGGTACACATATGCTACACAATGCTAGAAACATTGAAGTTTAAATTTATGTAATTAAAATTTGAAATTTATTTCCTTAGTCCACCGGCCCATTTTAAGTGTTCCTTAGCCACATGAAGCTAGTGGCTACCATATTGCTCAGCACAGGAAAATATTTCCATCATCTCAGGAAATTCTGTTGAATTGTGCTGCTCTAGAGAATACACGTAGGAGTAGAATTGATGGGTTGTTGACATGCACAACTTCCATTCTACTTGATATTTTAAATTGTTCCTCAATGGTTGTATCAATTTACTCTCCCATCAATTGGTACATTGCTTCATCTCCTCTTAAACACTTGCTATTTTTATGTTTTATTTTTGTGATCTAATGGGCATCAAATGATATACCTCACTGAATTAAATTTGCACTTTCCTGATTAATGAGGCTGAATATTTTCATGTAGTTATTAACTTTTCATATTTCCTTTTCTGTGAGTTTCCTATTTATGTTTTTTCCACATTAGTTGAAATGACTTAAAGTAGAAATGATTTATAATGAAAAAATGTTTATGATATAGTGATAAGTAAACAAACAAACAAAAAACCTCTCCCCACCACACACACAAAATTGGCCTTCAGTAATTTTAATGGAGTAAAAGAAAATGTCTAGATGGTTAAAGTTTGGAAAATTTGTTACAACTGTTAACTTAGATATAGTAAGATAGTGATATTTGGGGAAATTTGCTTTTTATCTAAAAATGACTTTAATATCACCCTAATACTATTTTCTCATCTTCAAAGAGCAAAACAAATATAATTTTGCTTGAGATTTGGGAAAATTGCCCTACCACTTCTTATTCTTTGTTTTTTAAGTCTTTATCCTTGCTCCATGTAGACTGGGTGATTATTTTTCTTTATCCCTGCTATTATTATTATTAATTATTATTTTAAGAATGAGAGAAAGAAAGAAAAAGAATAAAGAAAAAGAATAAAGGAAAGGAAGAAAGAGGAAGAGGAAGAGGGAGAGAGAACAGGGGTGTTGCTTTATTGCCCGGGCTAGAATGCAGTCTAAAACTGGGTATGCCTGTAATTGTGTTTAATAATAGAGACATTAAAAAAAAAATGAGGGAAGAAAATAATTAACAAGCAGCCAACCAATATTTCATTTAAATCTGTAAATACGTGTGATGTAATACTGATAAAAGTGTATATTTTGTGTATTTAAAGTGGAGAGTTCTATGAATGTTGATTAAGTCTACTTGTTCTGGATCTGAGTTCAAGTCCTGAATATCGATGTTAACTTTCCGTCTCATTGATCTATCTAATATTGATGTTGAAGTCTCCCACTATTATTGTGTGGGAGTCCAAGTCTCTTTATAAGTCTTATATATCTGGGTATTTCTGTATTGGGTGCATATATATTTAGGATCTGTAGCTCTTCTTGTTACATTGATCCTTTTATCTTTATGTACTATCCTTCTTTGCTTCTTTTGATCTTTGTTGCTTTGAAGT